>NC_069499.1:680958586-681170030 GCF_027579735.1 Bombina bombina
TTCTTCTGTAATTTTAGATTTTTTATTTTATATAATGTAAGGTTTTTATTTTTAAAGGAAAGTTTAGTTTTTTTTTAATTTTACAGCTGTTTTTTTAAGGTAGTTAGGATTTTTAAAATTAAATTTAGCGGTATTTTAATTTAGGTTGTTAGGACGGAGGTGTTAGATTAGGGGGTTTAGATGTTAGATTATAACTGCATTGTTGGGGGATGGCGTTTTAGGGGTTAATAGTTTTAATTAGTGTTTGTGATGTGGGGATGGTGGTTTAGGGGTTAAAAGCTTTAATTAGTGTTTGTAATGTGGGGGGTTGGTGGTTTAGGGGTTAATAGTTTATTTAGGTACTTAGCTATTTGGGGGGATGGCGGATTAGGGGTTATTAGGCTAGGGGCTTATGATAGTGTGTTTTTTCCACTTTTTTTCTCCATTGATTTCTATAGGGGAATACATGCACGCGCAAGCGAAAACTCAGCTTGGGTTACCGCTAGCGCAAAATAAGTTTTTTTGCAACATGTAATACCAGCAGAACCCGACAAGCGCAAAAAGCTTAATGCTGGCAATGTTTTAGCTAACGCAAAAAAATAATAATACCGTACCACTTGTAATCTAGCCTTTAATGTTTAATTATAAATATTGAAAATAGAGACAGCAGACAGATTTTGCATCAGTAATCTGCTGCCTTACCGTGCCTTTAAAAACACATCTCTGCCTGTGAAAAACAAGTATGTGTCTGATTATATACTTATATAACTTCAATCCATGGTGTAGATAGGGAAAGCAAAACTGGAAGTTTGTTCCACAGAGAAGATAACGCCTATCAGGTAGTGCTTAATTATGCACTTGATTAACTCTCAGTTAATACTGTTATATTATAGAGCAATGCTCCCCTCTCACAACTGTTTCCCTCCCATCCAATTCTTCCTTTGTTATACCTTGTTGGATTATATTGAAGTATTAAGATATTTTAACAGAGAGTGGTTAAAAAAATTAAAAGTGCCCCTGACTATTCGCGTTTCACATTACACTTCCTCAGGGTGACAATATGCTAAAAGTACAATGTATATAATAAAGTGATAATGCTGTGTAACCCAGTTAAACTCCAAAAACACTTACAGCCCCCTATTAAATCATAAAATATGCAGTAAGCAAAAGCAGCCTACAGAGATCTCTGTAAAATTCTAGCAACATGATACATTCAAGAAACTTTTATGCGTTAAGTTCTATAAGCAGGGATTGTCACTTTAGTAGCATATAACTTAATCAGTAAGCAGAGTGATTTAGCAGATTTACATATAGATTATATTCCAACTCTATGTAGTATGATCTTAGTTAAAATGTTAACATCATAACACTTCTCTAAAGCAATTAAATACATTTTATGAAATTGTCTGAATAAATCAAAGGCCCACTTAGTCTTCCTATGGTTTGTGTAGCAGGAAGTAGTTCTTGCTAGGAGGATAAAATATATATAATTTAAGGTAATGAGGCATCAGTCCTCTCAGAGCTGAGTAAATATAATTAATTAGCAGAGACAAGAGTCAAGAAAGTTATTGGGATCCCATATATTCTATTACATACTCAGAATAGTCCCAGAACTTTTGAAGCTGCTCTTTTCCCACCCACAAAAACCCACATAGTACATTTTATTATATAGTAATGAATGTAAAATATGTGTAACATGCATCTGGGATTGCAATTTATGACTAACACAGTAGAGTTAATGCACATAAAGAATTGCTATCTTCAATGCGCGTTACTAAAATATTACATATAAAATTAAAAAATATTATAAATGCCATAAAAAAATATCGATATTTTTTATCGGATTATTTAGAATATTTTACAGTATTTGTAATGATTTTTATTAATATTTTTTAATAGTTTATATTATTATTATACTTTATTTATAAAGTGCCAACATATTCCGCAGCACTGTAACATAGTAACATATTAGATAAGGTTGAAAAAAGACTAAAGTCCATCGAGTTCAACCTATACAAATCTAAAATACTTACAAAAAGTTCCAGTTAAGCTTAAATAACCCAATTAAAATGTGACCCATTTAATACTAGCAATCATATCCATGAATTTTGTTTATATACAGAAATTTATCCAGACTATTTTTAAATGTATCTATGGTATTGGCATTCACTACCTCCTTTGGTAATGAGTTCCACAATTTTATTGCTCTTACAGTGAAAAAACGTTTCCGTTGCAGGAGATTAAATCTCCTTTCCTCCAACCTTAAATTATGACCTCTTGTCAGAAACAATTTTCTTGGAATAAACAGAGCTTCTGCCATCTCTGTATATGGGCCTTGAATATATTTATATAAAGTAATCATGTCACCTCTCAAGCGCCTTTTTTCTAAAGAGAACAGACCCAGTTTGGCTAGCCTCTCCTCATAGGTTAATTTCTCCAATCCCCTTATTAGCTTTGTGGCCCTTCTCTGAACTTTTTCTAGTTCTGCAATATCTTTTTTAGCAATCGGTCCCCAGAACTGCACTCCAAAGTCAAGGTGAGGTCTTACCAGGGCTTTATATAATGACAGAATTATGCTTTCCTCCCTTGAATCAATGCCTCTTTTAATACATGCTAGTATCTTATTAGCCTTTGAAGCCGCTGCCCTGCATTGTGCACTCATCTTTAGCTTGTTATCTATTACTACTCCCAAATCCATTTCCTCCTGTGTTTGGCTAAGTCTTGTCCCATTTAAAAAATACGTAGCCTGCTTATTTTTACTTCCAAAATGTAGAACCTTGCATGTTTCCGTATTAAATCTCATTTTCCATTCACTTGCCCATAGTTCTAATTTTAGCAAATCCCTTTGTAAAGAGAGTTTGTCCTGCTCTGACCTAATGACCTTACTTTACTTAGTATCATCTGCAAAAATAGAGATGTCGCTATTTAATCCTTGCTCCAAGTCATTTATAAAAATATTAAAAAGAACAGGGCCCAGTACTGATCCTTGGGGGATGCCACTGATTACCTTTGTCCAATCTGAGTATGATCCATTTACTACTATTCGTTGCTCCCTATCTTTTATCCAGTTATTTATCCATGAGCTAACATTTTCAGCTATTCCCAGTCCCTTAATTTTGTGCATTAATCTCTCATGTGGCACTGTATCAAATGCCTTTGCAAAATCTAAGTATATCACATCAACTGATTCCCCTTTATCTATATTTTTACTTACTTCCTCGTAGAATCTAATTAGATTAGTTTGACATGATCTATTTCTCCTAAAGCCATGCTGATTAGAACTCATAATCTTGTTTACAGGAATATGCTCATCAATATAATCCCTTATAATCCCTTTAAATAGCTTCCCCACTATTGATGTCAGACTAACTGGTCTATAGCTTCCTGGATCATCCCTGCTTCCCTTTTTGAAGAGTGGCACCACATCAGATTTACGCCAATCCTGGGGTACCATGCCTGAGGATAATCAGTCTTGAAAAATTAAGAGTAAAGGTTTGTCTATAACAGTGCTAAGTTCCCTTAACACCCTTGGGTGTATTCCATCTGGGCCTGGAGTTTTATTTACCTTAATATTTTCCAGTTTTTTCCTGATATCCTCTAAACATAACCCAGTTAGTGGTATGGACTGGCATGTTCTATTCTGTTCCAAAGTATCATTCAATGGTTCCTCTCCTTGTGTATACTGAAGAAAAAAAATGGTTTAGTACCTCAGCCTTCTCCCTGTCATTATTTATCATGCTACCCTCCACGCATTTTAATGTACCTATATTATCCTTCTTAGATTTTTTGCTATTTATGTACTTAGAATCCTTGCCAATTAATTTTTCATTTTCAATTTTGGCTAATTTGATTGCTTTTTTGCATGCTTTGTTACATTCCTTATAAATATTGTATGCTGAGTCTGTACTATTTTCTTTTAATAATTTAAATGCCCTACGTTTTTTCCTAATTTCTCTTAACACATTTTTATTTAGCCATAACGGCTTAGTTTTTTTATTTTTATAACCATATGGTATGTGTTGATATGTATATTTATTTAACAAATTTTTAAATATTATCCATTTATCCTCTGTATTTTTATTAGAAAATACATTGTCCCAATTTATATTATTTAATGATTTCCTTAAATCGTTGAATTTTGCTTTCTTGAAATTAAAAGTCTTAGTTAAGCCTTTAAAACACTGCATATGAAAAGAGATTTCAAATGTGACCATGTTATGATCACTGTTACCCAAATGTTCTTTAACTTCTATGTTTGATATTATATCTGTATTGTTTGATAGCATTAAATCCAATATAGCTTTACTCCTAGTTGGCTCCTCTATTAATTGTGACAAGAAGTTATCCCTGAGAACATTTAAAAATCTATCCCCCTTAGCTGAATTACTAGTTTCATTGGCCCAGTTTATATCAGGGTAGTTAAAATCTCCCATAATTACAGCACTGTTATTAGCAGTCTTACCTATTTGGATAAGTAGTTGAGTCTCCTCCGGGTCACTAATGTTGGGAGGCTTGTAGCATGTTCCTAGTAATATTTTTTTAGGATTTTCCCCCCCACTCTTTATTTCAACCCACAGGGTCTCTACATTGTCACTTGTATCATAAATATCTTCCCTTATTGTAGGTTTAAGGTTAGGTTTAATATACATGCAGATTCCTCCACTCCTTTTATTATTCCTGTCCCTCCTAAATAATGTATACCCCTCTAAGTTAACTGCCCAGTCATGTGAATCATCCCACCAAGTTTCAGTTATACTGATAACATCATAGTCCTCTTCTGCAACTAAGAGCGTCATCTCCCCCATTTTACCTGTCATGCTTCTTGCATTTGTTGTCATACATTTAATTTTCATGGGCTTTCTGCTGCTACTTGGTGTGCTTTCCTCTATACTTTCTAATGTAACATTTCTTAAGTCATCCCTTCCTTGAGATATTAAGGGAGCGACATATTCACAGACTGATCTCTGTTTTTTTCTAATTGACCCTCCCCCCTTTGCCTAGTTTAAAAGGTTCTCTAAACGTGCCACCATCCTTTCCCCCAACAGACCTGCACCCATGTCATTCAGGTGCAATCCATCCTTACTGTACAAATTGTACCCTAGTGAAAAATCAGCCCAGTGTTCTAAAAAGTCAAAACCCTCATTTTTACACCATGTTTTTAGCCATGAATTAACAGACCTTAGCTCCTTCTGCCTTACTGAGTTAACATACGGCACTGGTAATATCTCAGAAAATATTACTTTGGAGGTCCTTGCTTTAAGCTTTCTACCTAACTCCCTGAAGTCATTTTTTAGGACTCTCCATCTCCCACTGATTCCTTCATTAGTACCAATATGCACCATGACTGCAGGATCAGACCCACATCCCTCTAAAAATCTATCAATACGCTCCACAATATGCCTAACACGAGCCCCTGGAAGACAGCAAACTGTTCTATGTAAACGGTCTGGATGACAAATTACCCTATCAACCTTCCTTTTAATAGAGTCTCCTACCACCAACATCTGCCTCTGGCCCTGACTTGTATGCCCCTCTTCCATGACTGAAGGACTGCCCACCATAGTATGCTCCTCTTCCACAGCTAAAGGACTGTTCACTATACTAGGCAACAAACAAAAGATGCAGCAGCATAAGTATTTTACCAATTTATTATGGCACAAACAAATGTCACAACGTTTCGGGTGTAACCCCTTAATCATGTGAATACATAATGGCACTTGAATCTGTCCTTATATACCTATACACGGGTGTAATCAAATAGTAATTAACAACTTGTTAGTAAATTACAACTCCTCAATAATGTTACACCCTCTAGTGGTTATTTCATGTCATTACAAGATTAAATTTACACATTTTCATTATCCTTCAACAAATGGTATAAAAAGAACAAAGTGCACAAAAATCACTTAAAAACAGATTTAAAATCATGGAAGGCAGATATTATCACGAATCACATCAAACTTAGAGGAGTACTATCCATTTAACAGAATCTGGAAAATCCTAAAAAGTTTTCTAATAAAAAAGGGTCCAATCTAGGTCTCTATTCATCCCTTTTGGCAGCAAAGTCCCCAACTTAAAGATCCAAAAAGCCTCTCTTTTCTTTAATAAGTTTTCCCTATTACCTCCTCTCCTAGGTCTATGCACCTGTTCTATGATCTGAAACCTGAGTTGTGAAGTTTAGCCTTAATAAAATGATGGGCAACAGGGGCCTCTAAATCCCCCCTCCTGATACTAGATTTATGTTCATTTATTCTTTCACGGGCTTTACGTGTCGTCTCACCCACATAGAGGAGCCCACATGGGCATTTGATCAGATAGATTATGTATTCACTATTGCAAGTGCAAAAGAAATTTATATCAAATTTTTTTCCGGTATGTGGGTGAAAAAACACTGCACCTTTAATCATGTTGCTACAACTGAAGCAACCCAGACAGGGATAACAACCCTTATTGGCCCTAGTAATATATCTGGTGCCACCTGACTTAGCTGTACCAACATCACTGCTAATAAGCTTATCTCTAAGGGAGGGTGCCCGTCTGAATGCAGGCATAAAAAATTCTTTAAAGGCCTTTATGTCAGGATTGAACTCAAATAAAATATGCCAATGTTTCCTAAGGATACTAACTACTTTATTACTGTGTTTATTGTATTCGGTGACAAAAGTAATTCTGTCGCCCTTATACTTATCCTTATTGGCCCTTTTATGGTAAAGGATGTCATGTATCGTCCTAACATCTACCTTATCCAGATTGGATTTAATCACTGTATCAGGATAGCCCCGTTCTCTAAATAACTGGCCCATTTCCTTGAGTCTTTGGCTAGACAAATCAGGATCAGATACAATTTTCTTAACTCGCAGAAATTGGCTATAGGGAAGAGAATTCACAGTGCCAGTGGATGGGCACTCTCGTATCGCAGCAAATTATTGTGATCAATCTTTTTCTTATATATGTCAGCCTTCAAAGAATTCTTTTCCCTATAGATAGAAGTATCAAGGAATTCTATACGCTCTTCACTCCAAGTCAGGATGAATTGTATATGTCTAAAACAGCTATTAAGGTCATTAACAAAATTAAGCAGGGTTCCAATGTCGCCCCTCCACACCCCAAAGATGTCATCAATATAGAGCCACCAGGTGGCGCCATATTGCTGAAAGGCTAAATTTTCATAAACAAAGTGTTCTTCATACATATTCATATATATGTTGGCATAGTTAGGGGCGACATTGGAACCCATGGCAGTACCCTGTTTTTGAATAAAGAATTGATCTTGAAACAGAAAATAATTACATCTGAGTACTATATCTAATAGTTCCATAAGAAATTCACATTGTTGGTCAGAGTAATTACCACTGGACTTCAAAACATTAAAAATTGCCCCCATACCACTAGAGTGGGTAATGGAGGTGTATAAACTAACCACATCAAGAGAATATAAGATATATTTATTATCCTCTAATTTTAGATTTTCCAATTTAACCAAAAAATCATCAGTATCTCTGACATAGGATTCTGAAGTTATGACAAAAGGTCTTAGTATCTTATCAAGATATATGGCAATATTGGAAAAGATAGAATTGGTACTAGCCACAATTGGTCTACCAGGTGTCTTCTATCGTTCTTATGGACCTTTGGTAAGGTATAAAAAATAGGCGTAATATGTTCATCTACACAAAGGTATTCCATAGTTTTATTATCTATCAATCCATTTTTAACTGCCTTCATTACCACATGAGATATTTCTTTCTTAATTTAAAATATAGGATCCCTGTCTAATTTGCCATAAACCTCTTGGTCAATAAGTTGTATCAAAATCTCTTCAATATAATATTTCTTATCTAATATTACAGTCGCACCGCCTTTATCGGCTTGTCTCAAAATAATATCTGTCTTATCCTTTAAAGACCCCACAGCTGCATATTCAGATTTAGAAAAATTATTATTACCTTGCCTCTCAGTATGACACTTCCCAGAATCTCTTAAAGCCTCAATATCGTGAATTACCAATTTAGAAAAAGTTTCAATACTGTGGTTCTGTATAGGTGGATTAAAGGAACTTTTACTCCTAAGACCCAAATATTTAACATTAAGTCGATCATATTCAACTGTTCCAACATTCTCATTATAGTTTTCAAAATATGCTTTTAATTTTAGTGTACGAAATAATCTATGCAGATCTTGATACAACATAAAGAAATCACACGCTTTTTTGGGCACATAAGAAAGTCCTTTTTCCAGAACCAACAGTTCATCTTTATCAAGAATAGTTGATGAGGTATTCACCACCAATGAGGTTAGTTCTTTACCTTGGACCTGGTCTGGCGAATCTGACGTACCCCCATTTTTCCTTTGTTTGCTCTGGCGATGTTTGATGCCGCCACGGCGGCATCGCTGTCTAAGTCCCCCGACGGTCTGTCTGATGACCCGGAAGAGGATCCGCTCTCCTTGCTGGTACTGTTGTTACCTCTACGCGCTTGTCTGCGCCAAGAGCCTCTCCCCCTCTCTGGTCTCTTGCTGTCGGGTCACGTGTCCATCAATACACGTGACCTGTATGATAGTCCTCAGTGTCTCGCATGAACTTACTGCACATGCGTTGTTCCAGCTGCTTGCGTAACTCGTCCACGACCGTCTTGGTATCTGTGAAAACTTTAGCAGCTCCATCTACTGGTAATGTTGCCCGCAAGTTATTCTCCATCTCTTTTAAGGTACCTTCCTGCTCCTCCATTTCCTTTTGCAGGCATTCCACAGTAAGTGTTATTAAATCAAGCGAGCACTTATTGAGTATACGTTCAAATTTCTCGCAATAATCCTTATTTGTCAACATCAAAGTTGGGCGTGCTGTCATCCTCAACCCTCTGGGTATTCTTTTCACCCTGTGATATTCAGCTAAGGTTGTAGAACGTAGCTCATAAGCTAGGTGTTTTTTTGACAAATTAGTGAATTCTTTGCCAGAAATCTCTGCCGGGGTAGTTTTAAGAAAGTCTCGAGCCCCTTACCAGAGTCGTGATCCTGGCTGCCTCCATTTCACTGTAGCCAAACACATTGATATCTTGATCAGGAATATTCCCTTCCATGGCAAATAAGGTGAAAGGACAAAGCAGGTAACACAGCCCTCTCTGACACTGCCACCCCTGAACTGATATCCCCAACATCTTCACTTAATCTGGCAAATCTATTGGGGTGTACCAGCTCAGAACTGGCCTGTCTCTTCCGCTTACCTTTACTTCGCCCTCTAACTGTGACCCAGCTAAATCCTGGAGTCTCCTCATCTGAATCCTCCCCATTCCCACTGCTGGAACCATTAAAAACCAGCTCAGTCCTATCCATTTCCCTTTCAAGTGTCTGAATTTCATGTAGTGTTGCAATTCGTTCCTCCAGATCCCCAATATGAGTTTCTAAAGAGACAATATGCTCACACTTGCCACAAACATATAATCCCAGAAGCGGCTGCTCCAGTGATGCAAACATGTCGCAAGCTGTACACTGAATGAGATTCTCACACATTCTTAATAAAAGGTTTAACTTAAAAGTATAAAATAAATATATTTCCCCTTGGTTACCCCAAAACCTTGTTTGCCTAACTACCTTGGTTAGCTAACTATTATACTTAAACAGACAATGTTACTTAACAGAGAATCAATACAGCAAGCCTGAAAGAGCAAGCTCACAGAGTAAATGTGCTAAATTTATAGCCTTGCAAGGCCCACACAGATGAAAATATTCCCACTCCTAATCACCCACACAGACAAAAAAAAATTTGGAATGCTAGAAATAAAGTTAATTAGTTATTTCCTTTTTTTGAAATAAAAATGCAACCCTTGCAAAGCAAATCATTTATAAATTAGCTTGGTTAGCTATTATACTTAAACAGACAATGTTACTTTAACAGAGAACCAATACAGCAAGCCTGAAAGGATTCAATTCATAAAACAATATAAAAATTGTAATAGACAATGTACAGGGAGTGCAGAATTATTAGGCAAGTTGTATTTTTGAGGATTAATTTTATTATTGAACAACAACCATGTTCTCAATGAACCCAAAAAACTCATTAATATCAAAGCTGAATAGTTTTGGAAGTAGTTTTTAGTTATAGCTATTTTAGGGGGATATCTGTGTGTGCAGGTGACTATTACTGTGCATAATTATTAGGCAACTTAACAAAAAACAAATATATACCCATTTCAATTATTTATTTTTACCAGTGAAACCAATATAACATCTCAACATTCACAAATATACATTTCTGACATTCAAAAACAAATCAGTGACCAATATAGCCACCTTTCTTTGCAAGGACACTCAAAAGCCTGCCATCCATGGATTCTGTCAGTGTTTTGATCTGTTCACCATCAACATTGCGTGCAGCAGCAACCACAGCCTCCCAGACACTGTTCAGAGAGGTGTACTGTTTTCCCTCCTTGTAAATCTCACATTTGATGAAGGACCACAGGTTCTCAATGGGGTTCAGATCAGGTGAACAAGGAGGCCATGTCTTTAGATTTTCTTCTTTTATACCCTTTCTTGCCAGCCACGCTGTGGAGTACTTGGACGCGTGTGATGGAGCATTGTCCTGCATGAATATCATGTTTTTCTTGAAGGATGCAGACTTCTTCCTGTACCACTGCTTGAAGAAGGTGTCTTCCAGAAACTGGCAGTAGGACTGGGAGTTGAGCTTGACTCCATCCTCAACCCGAAAAGGCCCCACAAGCTCATCTTTGATGATACCAGCCCAAACCAGTACTCCACCTCCACCTTGCTGGCGTCTGAGTCGGACTGGAGCTCTCTGCCCTTTACCAATCCAGCCACGGGCCCATCCATCTGGCCCATCAAGACTCACTCTCATTTCATCAGTCCATAAAACCTTAGAAAAATCAGTCTTGAGATATTTCTTGGCCCAGTCTTGACGTTTCAGCTTGTGTGTCTTGTTCAGTGGTGGCCGTCTTTCAGCCTTTCTTACTTTGGCCATGTCTCTGAGTATTACACACCTTGTGCTTTTGGGCACTCCAGTGATGTTGCAGCTCTGAAATATGAATATATATCTTGGCAGCTGCACGCTTGACTTTTCTCAGTTCATGGGCAGTTATTTTGCGCCTTGGTTTTTCCACACGCATCTTGCGACCCTGTTGACTATTTTGAATGAAACGCTTGATTGTTCGATGATCACGCTTCAGAAGCTTTGCAATTTTAAGAGTGCTGCATCCCTCTGCAAGATATCTCACTATTTTTGACTTTTCTGAGCCTGTCAAGTCCTTCTTTTGATCCATTTTGCCAAAGGAAAGGAAATTGCCTAATAATTATGCACACCTGATATAGGGTGTTGATGTCATTAGACCACACCCCTTCTCATTACAGAGATGCACATAACCTAATATGCTTATTTGGTAGTAGGCTTTCGAGCCTATACAGCTTGGAGTAAGACAACATGCATAAAGAGGATGATGTGGTCAAAATACTAATTTGCCTAATAATTCTGCACTCCCTGTAATATTTCAATAATACACATAGAAGATAGTAATTGTTCATATGCACTCAACTGACCGTGTTAGTCCTAAGTTGAGAACCCGATGTGTGTTATACATATTTTACATTTCTATGTTCTTCAAAGATTTTTTTTTTACTTTTTATTATTAAATATATATTTATCTATACTGTACATATACTCTAAAATACTGTACATATGTATACCTATATATCTATAGGAATAGATATACATGTAAAGGTATATATATATATATATATATATATATATACACATATTTACAATAAAAAGTACATTGTTCTGAATATGAAGAACATTAATATGTGAAATATTCATAATTCATTGTGGGTTTTGCGCACTTGAAAAATTGCGATCAGGTTAGCGCACTATGGCCTAGATTTAGAGTTTGGCGGTAGCCGTCAAAACCAGCGTTAGAGGCTCCTAACGCTGGTTTTAGGCTACCGCCGGTATTTGGAGTCAGTCAGGAAAGGGTCTAACGCTCACTTTGCAGCCGTGACTTTTCCATACCGCAGATCCCCTTACGTCAATTGTGTATCCTATCTTTTCAATGGGATCTTTCTAACTCCGGTATTTAGAGTCGTGGCTGAAGTGAGCGTTAGAAATCTAACGACAAAACTCCAGCCGCAGAAAAAAGTCAGTAGTTAAGAGCTTTCTGGGCTAACGCTACTTTATAAAGCTCTTAACTACTGTGCTCTAAAGTACACTAACACCCATAAACTACCTATACACCCCTAAACCAAGGTCCCCCCACATCGCCGCCACTCTAATAAAAATTTTTTACCCCTAATCTGCCTACCGCCACCTACGTTATACTTATGTACCCCTAATCTGCTGCCCCTAACACCGCCGACCCCTATATTTATTAACCCCTAACCTGCCCCCCACAACGTCGCCGCCAGCTACCTACAATAATTAACCCCTAATCTGCCGACCGCAAAGCGCCGCCACCTACATTATAGCTATGTACCCCTAATCTGCTGCCCCTAACACCGCCGACCCCTATATTATATTTATTAACCCCTAATCTGTCCCCCTCAACGTCGCCTCCACCTGCCTACACTTATTAACCCCTAATCCGCCTCACTCCCGCCTCAATAACCCTATAATAAATAGTATTAACCCCTAATCTGCCCTCCCTAACATCGCCGACACCTAACTTCAATTATTAAACCCTAATCTGCCAATGGATTAACCCCTAAAGCTAAGTATAACCCTAACACTAACACCCCCCTAAATTAAATATAATTTAATCTAACGAAATAAATTAACTCTTATTAAATAAATTATTCCTATTTAAAGCTAAATACTTACCTGTAAAATAAACCCTAATATAGCTACAATATAAATTATAATTATATTATAGTTATTTTAGGAATAATATTTATTTTACAGGCAACTTTATAATTATTTTAACCAGGTACAATAGCTATTAAATAGTTAATAACTATTTAATAGTTACCTAGTTAAAATAATTACAAAATTACCTGTAAAATAAATCCTAACCTAAGTTACAATTAAACCTAACACTACACTATCAATAAATTAATTAAATAAAATACCTACAATTAAACCCAACACTACACTATAAATAAATTAATTAAATACAATTCCTACAAATAAATACAATGAAATAAACTAACTAAAGTACAAAAAATAAAAAAGAACTAAGTTACAAAAAATAAAAAAATATTTACAAACATTAGAAAAATATTACAACAATTTTAAACTAATTACACCTACTCTAAGCCCCCTAATAAAATAACAAAGCCCCCCAAAATAAAAAAAATGCCCTACCCTATTCTAAATTAAAAAAGTTCAAAGCTCTTTTTCCTTACCAGCCCTGAACAGGGCCCTTTGCGGGGCATGCCCCAAGAATTCAGCTATTTTGCCTGTAAAAAAAACACATACAATACCCCCCCCCCAACATTACAACCTACCACCCACATACCCCTAATCTAACCCAAACCCCCCTTAAATAAACCTAACACTAAGCCCCTGAAGATCTTCCTACCTTATCTTCACCATACCAGGTTCACCAGTCTTGATCCAAGCCTCGGAAGTGTTGATCCAAGCCCAAGCGGGGGCTGAAGAGTGACGTCCATCCTCGGGCTGAAGTCTGAATCCAAGCGGCGACTGAAGAACTCCATCATCAGATTGAGCTTGCATTCTATTGGCTGATCCGATCAGCCAATCATATTGAGCTTGCATTCTATTGGCTGTTCCGATCAGCCAATAGAATGCAAGCTCAATCTAATTGGCTGATTCCATCAGCCAATCAGAATTTTCCTACCTTAATTCCGATTGGCTGATAGAATCCTATCAGCAAATCGGAATTCGACGGACGCCATCTTGGATGACATCATTTAAAGGAACCGTCATTCGGCGAGTAGGCGTTGGGAGAAGAGGATGTTCCGCGTCGGCTGGAAGATGATGGCTCCGGAAGAAAGAAGATTGAAGATGCTGCTTGATAGAAGACTTCATCCCGATGGACTTCTGACTTCAGCCCGATGATGGAGTTCTTCTGTCGCCGCTTGGATCCAGACTTCAGCCCGAGGATGGACGTCACTCTTCAGCCCCCTGCTTGGGCTTGGATCAACACTTCCGAGGCTTGGATCAACACTTCAGAGGACCGATCTGTGAACCTGGTATGGTGAAGATAAGGTAGGAAGATCTTCAGGGGCTTAGTGTTAGGTTTATTTAAGGGGGGTTTGGAGGGGCTTAGTGTTAGGTTTATTTAAGGGGGGTTTGGGTTAGATTAGGGGTATGTGGGTGGTGGGTTGTAATGTTGGGGGGGGGTATTGTATGTGTTTTTTTTACAGGCAAAAGAGCTGAATTCTTTGGGGCATGCCCCGCAAAGGGCCCTGTTCAGGGCTGGTAAGGTAAAAGAGCTTTGAACTTTTTTAATTTAGAATAGGGTAGGGCATTTTTTATTTTGGGGGTTTTGTTATTTTATTAGGGGGCTTAGAGTAGGTGTAATTAGTTTAAAATTGTTGTAATATTTTTTTGATGTTTGTAAATATTTTTTATAACAGTTCTTTTTTATTTTTTGTACTTTAGTTAGTTTATTTCATTGTATTTATTTGTAGGAATTGTATTTAATTAATTTATTGATAGTGTAGGGTTAGGTTTAATTGTAGGTAATTGTAGGTATTTTATTTAATTAATTTATTGATAGTGTAGTGTTAGGTTTAATTGTAACTTAGGATAGGATTTATTTTACAGGTAATTTTGTAATTATTTTAACTATTTTAGCTATTAAATAGTTCTTAACTATTTAATAGCTATTGTACCTGGTTAAAATAAATACAAAGTTGCCTGTAAAATAAATATAAATCCTAAAATAGCTATAATATAATTATAATTTATATTGTAGCTATATTAGGATTTATTTTACAGGTAAGTATTTAGCTTTAAATAGGAATAATTTATTTAATAAGAGTTAATTTATTTTGTTAGATTTAAATTATATTTAACTTAGGGGGTTGTTAGGGTTAGACTTAGCTTTAGGGGTTAATACATTTATTAGAATAGCGGTGAGCTCCAGTCGGCAGATTAGGGGTTAAGGTTTGAAGTTCGGTGTCGGCGATGTTAGGGAGGGCAGATTAGGGGTTAATACTATTTATTATAGGGTTAGTGAGGCGGATTAGGTGTTAATAACTTTATTATAATAGGGGTTAATAAGTGTAGACAGATGGAGGCGACATTGTGGGGGCAGATTAGGGGTTAATAAATATAATATAGGGGTCGGCGGTGTTAGGGGCAGCAGATTAGGGGTACATAGGGATAATGTAAGTAGCAGCGGTTTACGGAGTGGCAGATTAGGGGTTAATAATAATATGCAGGGGTCAGCGATAGCGGGGGCGGCAGAATAGGGGTTAATAAGTGTAAGGTTAGGGGTGTTTAGACTCGGGGTAAATGTTAGAGTGTTAGGTGCAGACGTAGGAAGTGTTTTCCCATAGCAAACAATGGGGCTGCGTTAGGAGCTGAACGCGGCTTTTTTGCAGGTGTTAGTTTTTTTTCAGCTCAAACAGCCTCGTTGTTTTCTATGGGGGAATCGTGCACGAGCACGTTTTTTAAGCTGGCCGCGTCCGTAAGCACCGCTGGTATCGAGAGTTGAAGTTGCGTTAAATATGCTCTACGCTCCTTTTTTGGAGCCTAACGCAGCCATTCTGTGAACTCTCAATACCAGCGGTATTTAAAAGGTGCGGCCAGAAAAAAGCACGCGTAGCTAACGCACCCCTTTGGCCGCAGAACTCTAAATCTAGGCGTATTATTGGTGTTAGGGTTTTTTTTCAGTTTGCACACTCCATTGAAATCTAGGGGGTAAATCTTAACACAAATTCTATCTTTTTGTGCATGTTGAGTAAAATAAAATAATAAAATATAACTTTAAATAATTCCTTCTCTATAATTCTACAGAATATAGACAATAGATTTGGAAACATTCATTTACAATTTTAACATGCCCAAATCAGCAGTTTATACAGCTTAAAATGAACAGCAGCAGGAAATACTATTTTTATGTTAATCACACATATTAAATAAAAATACTTGACAATTGTTTAGCTGCAGTTATATAAGATTGTTGACTGATTCTTTTGGAATTTAAATGCATTATATTGGAGGGTAAATTAGAACAACTGAAATAATTTATTATGATATTATATAAAAATCAATGACACTTGCAATTTATCCTCTCATGAGTGCAGACACAATTACATTTTTGAATTAAACATAACTAAGTCGATTGAACGGATGCTGTGTAAGTGCCATTGCTATGGAGACATCTAATAATGGAAAGCAGTGACTACAGTAGACATAAAGAGCATTTAGTCACCTTCCTTACTGTTCTGAATTGTAAAAAGCAATTATAAAAAAAACATGAGTGTGGGCTTAGCACACTGTGTATGCCCCCTTTAGCTAGAACCAGCAGTAGCACTGTCAAGTCACACAGTTGTATCATGTCTAATGCAGGCTGATCTTATTCCACCTTGTCTCACTGGTGATAGACATTTATGTATGTATACAGAAAATAAAGTATAGGAACTCTCATGTCTTTTTTATGCAAAAAAAACCCTCAAATTTATTGGAAAACACTAATTAATATTAAATTGCATGTTTTTGCTTAACATTGCATGTTTGCCTTTTTTTCAAAATGTTTAAATATAAAGCCTAATATGTATACAGTATGTAGTAATGGGATATATATATATATATATATATATATATATATATATATATATATATATATATATATATATATATACACACACAATCAGAAAATTATATTTTATTTGGCATTCAATATTTTATATTGTTGCATTTCTATACAAATGTATTGCACTGCTTTATGTTTGGTATTGTGATGAAAAGCATTCAAAATATATGAGTTCTTAGTCATGTGGAGCATACAGACAAATGTTCACAGAAAATATTTTTTTTATAGAAATAAATGTATACAGAGAGGCAAGTGGTAATGTGATATCTTTAAAATGAAGTATTTTTAATTTTGATTTCTAAGAAAAGTTAAATGAAAATCTCAGATGGTTATACAGTTCCAATTATTATTGACAATAAGAAATCAAAATGAATTATTAAGTTTGAATGTGCATAGAAAACCTAATTTAGGAGTCATATAGGAAGAAAAAAATATATTGAAAGAGCATTTGATTTAAAAATATGCAAAACCGCATCACAGGTAAATACTGGTTTATAGCAAAGGTGTCTCGTTTTTGGGAAAGTACATTATTCATAGTAATAAATATGTTTTCAAGCATAAAGAAACTATACAATATAAGCAAACCAACTAAATTATTTGTTAGAAAGAAAAGAAGATGCAAGACACAAGATTCCAGGAGCAAGGATCCATCAGTTGCTTTCTCTATAGCACCGGTTTTCAAACATGTCCTCAGGCCTCCCCAACAGGCCAGGTTTTGTTAAAGTTTTGTTCCAGAACAGAGGTCTGTGACTGTTCCAGCATGGATTTTACCAGCATATTCAAACTACAGCCTTTCCTTGTAGCTATGCTTAAAATCATCTAATCACAAGTATCCATATAAATCCATTTCGTTTCCTGGACACTGCTACTTAACAAACTCTGAACTTTATCTACAACAGCATCTAACTCAGAAATTTATAACTATTCTCTGCTACAAGTTGACATAGCTAAAATATCCGCCTCCAAATATTTTAATATATGCATCTATGTGTTCAGTTAAACAGCTTTCCTGTGATTCTCCATTATATGCACAAACATTATTTAATCCACAGAAAAGAAAACTAAAGATCCGCCATACTTTAAAATCCAATACTTTATTGCATCCAAAAGTTAAAATATATCCAGAGGATAAACAGCAGTTATATACACACACGAGTAAGTGGTGTGGCACTGATGGCTTATGCGTTTCGGCTTAGGAAGCCGTAATTATAGCCTGTAGTGCATTGTGTCACACCTGATAAAATACACACATAATTTCTCTAGTGTACAATGTCCCTTTAATTGACAATTTAGTTTGGGTGGTGTTACAGGATTACAGGGTTATTAGTGATTTGTCTATAGAATTGACTTTTAAGATAAGTTAAAATAATGACTTTCAGAGAAGACTGCATCATTGTGCCGTGATATTCCTCTCTAGGTCCATTATTACATTAACAAACCATAAAATGCTACAAGGATTAATCCATGACAAGCCAGATAGGCTTTATTCTTGCTGTATCCCTTTTATTCATATCATATAATCTTGTATCTCAAAACAATAAAGTAGGTGCTTTGTCTAAGCAAATTCTACATTAACCATTAACGTTCATAATTCATTCCTGCAACAATGATTACTGCCATCATTCCTCCTGATATTATCAAACAAATTAACAATGCCAAGAAAAATGTTCCTAGAGACGATGCAAAACGGCATTTTTTTTTACTGCAGTCACACCAGACCTTTGGCAAATTATCTAGATACACACAATCTATGTTATTGATGGCCTTTCATTAAATTTGATTTGGATCGATTTGAAGCAAACTGAGGTTTGTGCTTGTGCCAAGATTCCGCATAGCCAATATTTTAGTCTGGTTTTTGCTACCTGTAACAACTCACCTGATAACACAGCTGATTTTCTTACATTTCAGTGTTTTACAATCAACTTGTTAGTTAATCTAGAAAAGCTCCCTTAACCCCTTAATGACCGAAGACGTGCAGGGTACGTCCTCAGAAAAAATGTGGTTAACGCCTGAGGACGTACCCTGCATGTCCTCTGTGTGGAAAGCAGCTGGAAGAGATCCTGCTCGCTTCCAGCTGCTTTCCGGTTATTGCAGGGATGCCTCGATATGGAGGCATCCTGCAATAACCTTTTACGGCCATCTGATGCAGAGAGAGCCACTCTGTAGCCCTCTCTGCACCGGACATCGATGGCCGGTATCGTTGGTGGGAGCCGGTGTGGGAGGCGGCCATCGATGGCCCTGGTCATGTGGAGGGGCGGGCGCGTGCACGGGGAGGGAGCGGGTGGGAACCGCTACACTACAGAAAAAATGCGTCCCAAAACAAAATAAAAGTGGGACCTATAATGTAAAAAAAAAAAAAAAAAAAAAAACCTTAGGTGTCATTTAGGTTGTGGGGGTTGGTCCGTGGGGGGGGGGGGGGGGGGAAGCTACACTACAGAAAAAAAATAAAATAAACATTTGTTTGTGCAAACTGGCAAACAGACAGCTGCCAGTACCCAAGATGGCCCCCAATAAGGCAGAGGGGGAGGCTTAGAGAGCTGTTTTTGGGGGGGGGGGGATCCTAAACACAGCATATGTAAATATGCTTTTTTTTCTTTTAAAAAAAAACACGAAACAAAAAAAACCTTTTATTTTAGTACTGGCAGACTTTCTGCCAGTACTTAAGATGGCGGGGACAATTGTGGGGTGGGGGAGGGAAGGGAGCTGTTTGGGAGGGATCAGGGGGTGGGATGTGTCAGGTGGGAGGCTGATCTCTACACTAAAGCTAAAATTAACCCTGCAAGCTCCCTACAAACTACCTAATTAACCCCTTCACTGCTAGCCATAATACACGTGTGATGCGCAGCAGCATTTAGCGACTTTCTAATTACCAAAAAGCAAACGCCAAAGTCATATATGTCTGCTATTTCTGAACAAAGGGCATCCCAGAGAAGCATTTACAACAATTTGTGCCATAATTGCACAAGCTGTTTGTAAATAATTTCAGTGAGAAACCTAAAATTGTGAAAAATTAACGTTTTTTTTTTAATTTGATCGCATTTGGCGGTGAAATGGTGGCATGAAATATACCAAAATTGGCCTAGATCAATACTTGGGGTTGTCTACTACACTAAAGTAAAAGTTAACCCTAGAAGCTCCCTACATGCTCCCTAATTAACCCCTTCCCTGCTTGGACATAATACACGCATTGTGCGCAGTGGCATTTAGCAGCCTTCTAATTACCAAAAAGCAAAGCCAAAGCCACATATGTCTGCTATTTCTGAACAAAGGGGATCCCAGAGAAGCATTTATGCTATAATTGCATAAGTTGTTTGTAAATAATTTCAGTGAGAAACCTAAAGTTTGTGAAAAAATTTGTGAAAAAGTGAACATTTTTTTTATTTGATCGCATTTGGCGGTGAAATGGTGGCATGAAATATACCAAAATGGGCCTAAATCAATACTTTGGGATGTCTTCTAAAAAAAAATATATACATGTCAATGGATATTCAGGGATTCCTGAAAGATATTAGTGTTCCAATGTAACTAGCGCTAATTTTGAAAAAAAGTGGTTTGGAAATAGCAAAGTGCTACTTGTATTTATGGCCCTATAACTTGCAAAAAAAAAACAGAACATGTAAACATTGGGTATTTCTAAACTCAGGACAAAATTTAGAAACTATTTAGCATGGGTGTTGTTTGGTGGTTGTAGATGTGTAACAGATCTTGGGGGTCAAAGTTAGAAAAAGTGTGTTTTTTTCCTCATATTTTATAATTTTTTTATAGTAAATTATAAGATATGATGAAAATAATGGTATCTTTAGAAAGTCCATTTAATGGTGAGAAAAAAGGTATATAATATGTGTGGGTACAGTAAACGAGTAAGAGGAAAATTACAGCTAAACACAAACACAGCAAAAATGTAAAAATAGCCTTGGTCCCAAACGGACAGAAAATGGAAAAGTGCTGCGGTCATTAAGGGGTTAATAACTCCACGTTAAATACATTCAGCATTTCAAAATGTGTGGAAAAGAAATATTAAACCTTCAAGGGTTTATAATTTAGTTTTCAAACACCTAAATGTAGCATTTATATATTCATATGTAACATGTAAATATTACATTTGAATATTGATGTCTTTTGACCTACAAAGAAGTCTTTAAGAAATAGTATTTGAAAGGTAATTTACTAATATTTAACTATTAGATCGGATATTATGTTGCTATATTTGATATTCACAGGAAAGTTGACATTTGTTTTACAAAAATATTGAATATTTAGCAAACTTTCAACACTTGTTTACAAGTGCAGCCGTCATTTGTTTTGTTGGGTTTTTTTTAAGCAGTTATTTCTCATAGGGCTGTTCTGGGGCCCTGAAGAAAACTGGTCTAGGTTTTATTGTTGCAGATACTAATTTCTGCCTAGCATTTGCTAATGTTGTGCTATCAAATAAATAATCTATGCTTGAGTATCTTTTCTCCATAAACACACTCATACTGGTCTTAGAGTGCCCCATTTATCAAACATTAGACAGATAAGGTCCCTGGACATTTCAGCAATTTTTTTTATCAGTTATCATTGCACATGCAATTGCTTGGGTGAACGTACCCCTTAACAGGGCTTGTCAATCATCCTGATTGGACCTGGCAAGGAGGATTTAACTTTGCCACTTCAAGGGTGTCTTAAGAACACAGCTACTTAACTACCGTCTCAGGCCAGCTTGCACGTCCACAGTTTTATAAATGGAGCCCAAGTTTAGGATGTTTATTAAACTGGAACAAAGTGGCAGAATACAGGTATTACCGTAGCGATACTTGGTTTCAGGAACATGCTGAGCATATGCCATTATTATAGCACATGAACTTGGTTTCAGGAACAAGCTGTGCATACGCCAGTATCACAGCAAAGGAACTTTGTTTCAGGAACAAGCTGTGCATACGCCAGTATCACAGCAAGGAACTTGGTTTCAGGAACGAGCTGTGCATACGCCAGTATCACAGCAAGGAACTTGGTTTCAGGAACGAGCTGTGCATACGCCAGTATAACAACAAGGGAACTTGGTTTCAGGAGCGAGCTGTGCATACGCCAGTATAACAACAAGGGAACTTGGTTTCAGGAACGAGCTGTGCATACGCCAGTATAACAACAAGGGAACTTGGTTTCAGGAATGAGCGGTGCATACGCCAGTATAACAATAAGGGAACTTGGTTTCAGGATCCAGATGAATATGCAGTGTTATTAGCTGCAAGCAAGCAGGCTAAGAGTCCCTGACATAGAGTCCCTTAGATAGGCTATAGGTCAAAACCAGGAGTGCAGCCAAAATACCTTTGGGGAATATGGATGAGTAGACAGGTAAAGTGACCAAAGGAGAATCCGGTAGATTAGTCACATCACAAGCCAAGGTCAAAAATACTGGAAGTTTAAAGCAGGTAACACAGGATTAGAAGCACAGACACAGGAGTAAACCTCACAATGCAAGAGCCCTGATTGAACTGTCAGTCTGCCTTAAATAGCAGGCTGATTGCTGAAATTACCTGCAGCTGGCATGCAGGTGGAGCAGGAGAGCAAACAGCTTCAGACAACATGACTCCAAGAATGCTCAGGAAAAGCAAAGCCCTTTGGTGACTTACGGTGCAAAACAGCAGCCAAGAGTCAGCGGCGTACTAGAAATCTCGAGTCCTGGGTTCAATCCTGCAAATGGATGTTACACAAGCGTTAACTTGAATTGCGCTCAAGTTATCCCGTTTACTTTCAACTTGTAATACCAGCGCAATTCAAACTATCACGAAAACCAGATATTGCTTGCGCGCAATAGTTTGCGCTTCACTTGTTATCTGGCCCTTAGTGTTTGTGTAAATGCAAAATGAGCATGCATGAAATTATAAACTTTATTGGATTGCAAAGGTATTTGTGAGGGGTTTTCATTTTTAGTAAATGATAAGATAATGTGATGCAAATTCAATCTAAAATTGGCCAAAGACCTTTTAACATATTAAGATGTTTACATATTACAAAAAAAAAGTTAATTGCACCATGTTCCCCTGTGCAAAAAAGCTCATTGCAAAAAAAGACTAAATTACAAGTGTCGAGCAATCACGATTTACGCTAGAATTAATACTGCAATTTCAAAGCTGTGGTTAACTATTTAGCAAAAATAAAAATTGTCACAAAACACATAAAAAATACATTACAAAGTACACTTACACTTATAATAAAACTGTCTAATAAAATGATTATAAAACAATATTGCACGTAAAAGTTAGAAAGGCTAAAAAATATGAGATCTCAAAGCCACACACATGCATACATATACATGTCTAATGATGTATGCACTGTATATATACACATCATTAGACTAGCGTGCCTTCCAGTATCAATAATTTTATATGCAATTATTTTATTTCAAGCTGTTTGCTAAAGTGAGTGCTAGATCACCTTCATTTGATATATATATATATATATATATATACACACATACACATACACAGGGAGTGCAGAATTATTAGGCAAATGAGTATTTTGACCACATCATCCTCTTTATGCATGTTGTCTTACTCCAAGCTGTATAGGCTCGAAAGCCTACTACCAATTAAGCATATTAGGTGATGTGCATCTCTGTAATGAGAAGGGGTGTGGTCTAATGACATCAACACCCTATATCAGGTGTGCAAAATTATTAGGCAACTTCCTTTCCTTTGGCAAAATGGGTCAAAAGAAGGACTTGACAGGCTCAGAAAAGTCAAAAATAGTGAGATATCTTGCAGAGGGATGCAGCACTCTTAAAATTGCAGAGCTTCTGAAGCGTGATCATCGAACAATCAAGCGTTTCATTCAAAATAGTCAACAGGGTCGCAAGAAGCGTGTGGAAAAACCAAGGCCCAAAATAACTGCCCATGAACTGAGAAAAGTCAAGCGTGCAGCTGCCAAGATGCCACTTGCCACCAGTTTGGCCATATTTGAGAGCTGCAACATCACTGGAGTGCCCAAAAGCACAAGGTGTGCAATACTCAGAGACATGGCCAAGGTAAGAAAGGCTGAAAGACGACCACCACTGAACAAGACACACAAGCTGAAACGTCAAGACTGGGCCAAGAAATATCTCAAGACTGATTTTTCTAAGGTGTTATGGACTGATGAAATGAGAGTGAGTCTTGATGGGCCAGATGGATGGGCCCGTGGCTGGATTGGTAAAGGGCAGAGAGCTCCAGTCCGACTCAGACGCCAGCAAGGTGGAGGTGGAGTACTGGTTTGGGCTGGTATCATCAAAGATGAGCTTGTGGGGCTGGATGGAGTCAAGCTCAACTCCCAGTCCTACTGCCAGTTTCTGGAAGACACCTTCTTCAAGCAGTGGTACAGGAAGAAGTCTGCATCCTTCAAGAAAAACATGATATTCATGCAGGACAATGCTCCATCACACGCGTCCAAGTACTCCACAGCGTGGCTGGCAAGAAAGGGTATAAAAGAAGAAAATCTAATGACATGGCCTCCTTGTTCACCTGATCTGAACCCTATTGAGAACCTGTGGTCCATCATCAAATGTGAGATTTACAAGGAGGGAAAACAGTACACCTCTCTGAACAGTGTCTGGGAGGCTGTGGTTGCTGCTGCACACAATGTTGATGGTGAACAGATCAAAACACTGACAGAATCCATGGATGGCAGGCTTTTGAGTGTCCTTGCAAAGAAAGGTGGCTATATTTGTCACTGATTGTTTTTTGTTTGTTTTTTGAATGTCAGAAATGTATATTTGTGAATGTTGAGATGTTATATTGGTTTCACTGGTAAAAATAAATAATTGAAATGGGTATATATTTGTTTTTTGTTAAGTTGCCTAATAATTATGCACAGTAATAGTCACCTGCACACACAGATATCCCCCTAAAATAGCTATAACTAAAAACAAACTAAAAACTACTTCCAAAACTATTCAGCTTTGATATTAATGAGTTTTTTGGTTGTTGTTCAATAATAAAATTAATCCTCAAAAATACAACTTGCCTAATAATTCTGCACTCCCTGTATGTGTATATATATATATATATATATATATATATATATATATATATATATATATATATATATATATATATATACACATACATACATACATACATACATACATACACTGTATATGTCTATATATGTGTACATATATGTATTATTGTATTTATATGTGTATATATGTATTTACAGACATATATACACATATAAAACATACATATATATGTATACATATAAAGTGATAAAGACATATATAAGTGCATTAGAACCTTTTGCCGTTAACCAGATAAAAACGTAAAAACATAATAATGCAATATTTTTTTTTAACTATGTATTATAGACTCAACTTATCCTGCATAAGTTTCTATTTTTTCTTTGTACCTAACTACTGTATAGCAGTTGTGAGTTGATCAATTTTTTGATTTATACATACTTTTGCATAATGTTTTATATAGTCCCTTATATTCAATAGATATATATTCTTTCTATTCCCTTCATTACTACTTCGGTCAAAATGTCCTCATTTTTCCTTAAAGGGCCATAATACCCAAATGTTTAAACACTTGAAAGTGATGCAGTATAGCTGTAAAAAGCTGTCTAGAAAATATCTCCTGAACATCTCTATGTAAAAAAGAAAAATATTTTACCTCAAAAGTTCCTCAGTAGCCACCTCCCATTGTAAAGGATTTCTAAGCAGCATTTTAGTGTGTCTGTCCTGGGACATCTTAGGGGATGAGCCTCGTGCACTCTCATATTATTTCCCTATTCAGCTTACTATGAAATCTCATGAGAGTTAAGTGAAATCTCATGAGATCACAGTAAGAGTTCATGACCTCAGCACTGCTGATGCTGATTGGCTGCTGTTCATTTCTTCATATTTTTTTTTTTTTTTTACCTGCAGCTGGGAACAGCTGAATATAACTTTTTACACAGAACTTACTCTGCTGAGCTGAGGAAATTGTGAGGTAAAATATCTTCCTTTTTTACATAGAGATGCTCAGGGGATATTTTCCTGTCAGCTTTTTACAGTTATACTGCATCAGTTTCAAGTGATTTAGCATATGAGTATTATGTCCCTTTAATCTGAAACCTGAATATAGAAACCTTTTTGTTTCACACACAAAAAAAAGTCAATTATGAATAACATAAAACAAAGTCAAAAAGACTTTATTTCCTAGTATGAGGAAGAAAAAAAGTTAAATGATCAAAATATTTAGCCAAAGCCATCACTGGTTTCTCCTGGGAAGTTGTTGTTTTAGAAATCTCAAATCCTTCCGACTGATATATCATGATGCTTTAAAAATTTGGGTTATGAATAACTAAGCATTACCTATCGGCTAGATTACGAGTTTAGCGTTATGAGCGGCTCGGTGCTAACTTGCAAGTTATTTCCACCGCTCACCTCCCTATAACGCTGCTATTACAGGTTTGCAAAATTCCGACGTTAGCAGGCAATATTGCAGCGTTGAGCTCCATTGAACTCCATACCACACCCAAATACAAGCGCTGCTTTTTAGCTGGTTTTACGTGCTAGTGCAAGATTTCACCATAGACATCAATGGGGAGATCCGGCTGAAAAAAAAGCATAACACCTGCAATAAAGGAGCGTAAAGCTCCGTAATGCAGCCCTATTGATTCCTATGGGGAAACAAAAGTTATGTTTACACCTAACACCCTAACATAAACCCAGAGTCTAAACACCCCTAATCTGCCACCCCCGACATCGCCGCCACCTACATTACACTTATTAAACTCTAATCTGCCTCCCCCGACACCTACATTACACTTATTAACCACTAATCTGCCGCCCCCAATGTCGCCGCCACCTACACTTATTAACCCCTAATCTGCAGCCCCCAATGTCGCCGCCACCTACATTACACTTATTAACCCCTAATATTCCGCCCCCAATGTCGCCACCACCTACCTACACTTATTAACCCCTAATCTGCCACCCCCAATGTTGCTGCCACCTACATTACAGTTATTAGCCCCTAATCTGCCGCCCCCAATGTCGCCGCCACCTACATTACAGTTATTAACCCCTAATCTGCTGCCCCCAATGTTGCCGCCACCTACATTACAGTTATTAATCCCTAATCTGCCGCCCCCAATGTCGCCACCACCTACCTACACTTATTAACCCCTAATCTGCCGCCCCCAATGTCGCCACCACCTACCTACACTTATTAATCCCTAATCTGCCGCCCCCAATGTTGCCGCCACCTACATTACAGTTATTAACCCCTAATCTGCCGCCCCCAATGTCACCGCCACCTACATTAGTTATTAACCCCTAATCTGCCGCCCCCAATGTCGCCGCCACCTACATTACAGTTATTAACCCCTAATCTGCCGCCCCAATGTCACCGCCACCTACATTAGTTATTAACCCCTAATCTGCCGCCCCCATGTCGCCACCACCTACATTACAGTTAGTAAACCCTAATCTGCCGCCCCAATGTCGCTGCCAACTACATTACACTTATTAACCCCTAATCTGCCGCCCCCAATGTCGCCACCACCTACCTACACTTATTAACCCCTAGTCTGCCGCCCCCAATGTTGCCGCTACCTACATTACAGTTATTAACCCATAATCTGCCGCCCCCAATGTTGCCGCCACCTACATTACAGTTATTAACCTCTAATCTGCCACCCCCAATGTCGCCTCCACCTACATTAGTTATTAACCCCTAATCTGCTGCCCCCGACATCGCTGCCACCTACCTACACTTATTAACCCCTAATCTGGTGCCCCCAACGTCACCGCCACTATACTAACGTTATTAACCCCTAACCCTAAATCTAACCCTAACCCTAACATAACCCTAACCCCACGAACTTTAACATAATTAAAATAAATCTAAATAAAAATTACAATACCTAAATAATTCCTTTTTAAAACTAAATGCTTACCTGTAAAATAAACCCTAAGCTAGCTACAATATAACTAATAGTTACATTGTAGCTATCTTAGGTTTTATTTTTATTTCTCAGCTAAGTTTGTATTTATTTTAACTAGGTAGACTAGTTAGTAAATAGTTATTAACTATTTAATAACTACCTAGTTAAAATAAATACAAATGTACCTGTAAAATAAAACCTAACCTGTCTTACACTAACAACTAACATTACACTACAATTAAATCAATTACATCAATTAAATACAATGAACTAAATTACACAAAATAAACACTAAATTACACAAAATAAAAAAGAAATTATCAAATATTTAAAATAATTACACCAATAGAATTCTATCAGCCAATCGGAATTCAAGGGACGCCATCATGGATGATGTCCCTTAAAGGAACCTACATTCTTCAGTAGCCATCGAAAGAAGAGGATGCTCCGCACCGGATGTCTTGAAGATGGAGCCGCTCCGCATCGGAAGGATGAAGATAGAAGATGCCGTCTGGATGAAGACTTCTGCCCGTCTGGAGGACGACTTCTTGCCGCTTGGATGAAGACTTCTCCCGGCTTCGTTGAGGACTTCTGCCCGCTTTGATGAAGACTTCTCCCGGCTTCGTTGAGGATGGATGTCAGGTCTTCAAAAACTGTAAGTGGATTTTCGGGGGTTAGTGTTTTTTTTAGTGTTTTTTTAAGGGTTTATTGGGTGGGTTTTATTTTTAGCTTAGGGTTTGGATTGAAAAAGAGCTAAATGCCCTTTTAAGGCCAAATCCCATACAAATGCCCTTTTCAGGGCAATGGGGAGCTTAGGTTTTTTTAGATAGGATTTTATTTGGGGGGTTTGGTTGTGTGGGTGGTGGGTTTTACTGTTGGGGGGTTGTTTGTATTTTTTTTTACAGGTAAAAGAGCTGATTTATTTGGGGCAATGCTCCACAAAAGGCCCTTTTTAGGGCCATTGGCAGTTTATTGTAGGGTAGGTTTTTTTTATTTTGGGGGCTTTTCTATTTTGATAGGGCTATTAGATAAGGTTTAATTAGTTTAAATATCTGATAATTTCTTTTTTATTTTGTGTAATTTAGTGTTTATTTTTTTGCAATTTAGTTAATTGTATTTAATTAATGTAATTGATTTAATTGTAGTGTAAGGTTAGGTGTTAGTGTAAAGTTGGGTTTTATTTTACAAGTAAGTTTGTATTTATTTTAACTAGGTAGTTAGTAATAGTTAATAACTATGTACTAACTAGTCTACCTAGTTAAAATAAATACAAACTTACCTGTGAAATAAAAATAAAACCTAAGCTAGATACAATGTAACTATTAGTTATATTGTAGCTATCTTAGGGTTTATTTTATAGGTAAGTATTTAGTTTTAAATGGGTATTATTTAGGTATTAATTGTAATTTTTATTTAGATTTATTTTAATTATATTAAAGTTAGTGGGTGTTAGGGTTAGACTTAGGGTTAGGTTTAGGGGTTAATAACTTTAGTATAGTGGTGGCGATTTTGGGGGCAGCAGATCAGGGGTCAATAACTGTAATGTAGGTTGTGGCGATGTTAGGGACAGCAGATTAGGGGTTAATAATATTTAACTAGTGTTTGTGATGCGGGAGTACAACGGTTTAGGGGATAATATGTTTATTATAGTGGCGGCAATGTCGGGAGCGGCAGATTAGGGGTTTGCGATGTGGGAGGGCCTCGGTTTAGGGGTTTAATAGGTAGTTTATTGGTGTTAGTGTACTTTTTAGCACTTTAGTTATGAGTTTTATGCTACAGCTTTGTAACATAAAACCCATAACTACTGACTTTCAGTTTACGGTACAGATCTTGTAGTTATAGGCTGTACCGCTCACTTTTTGGCCGGACAGGCAAACTCGTAATACCGGCCCTATGGAAGTCCCATTGAAAAAGGACTTTTTGAAAGCTGCGGTTGTTACGTTCCGGCCCAAAAAAATTTGCGGTACAGATATACCTACAAGACTCGTAATACCAGCGGTAATAAAAAAAGCAGCGTTCTGAAGCTTTTTCACTTATAACGCAAAACTCGTAATCTAGCTGTATGTGTACTGACCCAACTCTGGTTCTTGATTGCATGCCTGAGGCTACAAGTCCCTGTTTCTTTTGCTGTGATGTTATATTCAACTTGTAAAAATATGTTTTGTTTTCTTTTTTCTTTTCTTGGATTGCTGAGGTATGGGTGAGTTAACATTTTCCATTATTTTTACTTGCATTTCTTATCTAAATTCATGTTGTACCATTTATCTTTGTTATAAACAGAGCCAAGGACATGTACATAATGGATATCCTCTCAAATGTATGACTGTTGACATATTTAAGAATAGGGGACTTACCATATTAATTGGACTCCCTAGAACTGTCACTGTGTATGCATAAGCAAAAAAAAAAGCGACCTGGAAATGTAATGATACATTTTCAATTTGACTTCTATTTTTAATTTATAAAACACCACACAAATATCTTATAGCACACATCTTGCTCTCAGGTGTATTTTTGCACAACAACAACTTTTACATTGTTTAAATAAATAATTGTTGTTTAGAAATTGGTAATGAAGTAATTTTTTCTTCTAACAGTGTCTGGCACGCAGTTGAATAACATTGCTCAGCACATATACACTGTTAGATGTTATCAAGGTGACCTATATGTTATTTGTAGATATGGATTATACAAAAACTAACATTTTGGATGTTTGCCACAAAACTGTTCTCAATAGTTTTCTTTGATAAACATTTTCAATGCCAGACATCACATCTACTGTTGTTTAATTCATAAAGCATAATTTCTTTTTTTGAGCCAAACCGCTGTCACTTTGGAGAAGCTCCCCAGATAACTTCTCAGCACTTGGAAAACGGCAAAGGTAACTGCATTAAAAAAACATAGAAGATTGGGCTTATCTTTAAAATGATAATGCTTCCCTCACTTTGTGACATGGTCTGTATCTGGTTAATATGTGTTTAAGCTCTGAATGTTTTAAAACATGCATTTGTATTTTTCTGATCAACTCATCACCTTGGAAAATGGTAACTCACAGTTTATATTCATATGGGTAAGACACTGTTACAAAAAGCAATAAAACTGTCAACTGCAATCTACATTATAAACATACTCTAGTTCCCAGCACAAACTTAAGTGCAGGATTGAAGTTTACTATTAAAAATGTATGTTCGCATAAACTATAATGTTACATTATGATGCAGCCATATTAACTTAATTATAGGGATAATTTAATAAATATTACAAGATTTTAATAACATCTTTAGAAGATTTAATTTAAAGTTAATTTGGTTGATTTTACTTAAAATGTTCAACTGAACATCTTTTTAATTCTTAGGTTGCAGTCCAATAAATAAATTAATAAATACTGTAAATAAAATAATGAGAGGGTCTGTTTAATATATATGTCTTGTTTTCTTCCTGGTAGTTTTTACCTCCATATGGCTGAGCTAAACACATAAACGGCTGGATTACAGGTGTCACGCTAAAGTTAGTGCAAGTTGGGATCAACAATATTGCGACCCACTTATACTTGTATTACAAGTTGAAAGTAAACTTTATGTAAAGTGTAAGGGTTAAAAAAAATGTGCACCAAACACAACATAAATATATTAAAATAAAAAGTGTTACACTCATATATACACTTTCCAATAAAAAAATGATTCATATAAATATTAAAGATAAATGTATAAGGGTTAATAGGTATATGGTAAAAGGTGTTTGATGACTAAATATGCGTATGGGTGTATTTAGGTGTGTATACATACATATATATATATATATATATATATATATATATATATATATATACATACCTGATAAATTCATTTCTTTCATATTAGCAAGAGTCCATGAGCTAGTGACATATGGGATATACATTCCTACCAGGAGGGGCAAAGTTTCCCAAACCTCAAAATGCCTATAAATACACCCCTCACTACACCCACAAATCAGTTTAACGCATAGCCAAGAAGTGGGGTGATAAGACAAAAGTGCGAAAGCATAAAAAAAATAAGGAATTGGAATAATTGTGCTTTATACAAAAAAATCATAACCACCACAAAAAATGGTGGGCCTCATGGACTCTTGCTAATATGAAAGAAATGAATTTATCAGGTAAGTTCTTACATAAATTATGTTTTCTTTCATGTAATTAGCAAGAGTCCATGAGCTAGTGACGTATGGGATAAAGAATACCCAAGATGTGGATCTTCCACGCAAGAGTCACTAGAGAGGGAGGGATAAAATAAAGACAGCCAATTCCGCTGAAAATATTCCACACCCAAAACAAAGTTTAAATCTTATAATGAAAAAAACTGAAATTATAAGCAGAAGAATCAAACTGAAACAGCTGCCTGAAATACTTTTCTACCAAAAACTGCTTCAGAAGAAGAAAACACATCAAAATGGTAGAATTTAGTAAAAGTATGCAAAGAAGACCAAGTTGCTGCTTTGCAAATCTGATCAACCGAAGCTTCATTCCTAAACGCCCAGGAAGTAGAAACTGATCTAGTAGAATGAGCTGTAATCCTTTGAGGCAGAGTTTTACCCGACTCGACATAAGCATGATGAATCAAAGACTTTAACCGAGACGCCAAAGAAATGGCAGAGGCCTTCTGACCTTTCCTAGAACCGGAAAAGATAACAAATAGACTAGAAGTCTTTCGGAAATTTTTAGTAGCTTCAACATAATATTTCAAAGCTCTAACTACATCCAAAGAAAGCAACGATCTTTCCTTAGAATTCTTAGGATTAGGACATAATGAAGGAACCACAATTTCTCTACTAATGTTGTTAGAATTCACAACCTTAGGTAAAAATTTAAAAGAAGTTCGCAACACCGCCTTATCCTGATGAAAAATCAGAAAAAGAGAGTCACAAGAAAGAGCAGATAATTCAGAAACTCTTCTAGCAGAAGAGATGGCCAAAAGAAACAAAAAACTTTCCAAGAAAGTAATTTAATGTCCAGCGAATGCATAGGTTCAAACGGAGGAGCTTGAAGAGCCCCCAGAACCAAATGCAAACTCCAAGGAGGAGAAATTGACTTAATAACAGGTTTTATACGAACCAAAGCTTGTACAAAACAATGAATATCAGGAAGACTAGCAATCTTTCTGTGGAAAAGAACAGAAAGAGCAGAGATTTGTCCTTTCAAGGAACTTGCAGACAAACCTTTATCCAAACCATCCTGAAGAAACTGTAAAATTCTAGGAATTCTAAAAGAATGCCAAGAAAAATGATGAGAAAAACACCAAGAAATGTAAATCTTCCAGACTCGATAATATATCTTCCTAGATACAGATTTACGAGCCTGTAACATAGTATTAATCACAGAGTCAGAGAAACCTCTATGACTGAGAATCAAGCGTTCAATCTCCATACCTTCAAATTTAAGGATTTGAGATCCTGATGGAAAAAAGGACCTTGCGATAGGTCTGGTCTTAACGGAAGAGTCCACGGTTGGCAAGTGGCCATCCGGACAAGATCCGCATACCAAAACCTGTGAGGCCATGCTGGAGCCACCAGCAGAACAAACGAGCACTCCTTTAGAATCTTGGAAATCACTCTTGGAAGAAGAACTAGAGGCGGAAAGATATAGGCAGGATGATACTTCCAAGGAAGTGACAATGCATCCACTGCCTCCGCTTGAGGATCCCTGGATCTGGACAGATACCTGGGAAGTTTCTTGTTTAGATGAGAAGCCATCAGATCTATTTCTGGAAGTCCCCACATTTGAACAATCTGAAGAAATACCTCTGGGTGAAGAGACCATTCGCCCAGATGTAACGTTTGGCGACTGAGATAATCCGCTTCCCAATTGTCTATACCTGGGATATGAACCGCAGAAATTAGACAGGAGCTGGATTCCGCCCATACCAGTATTCGAGATACTTCTTTCATAGCCAGAGGACTGTGAGTCCCTCCTTGATGATTGACATATGCCACAGTTGTGACATTGTCCGTCTGAAAACAAATGAACGACTCTCTCTTTAGAAGAGGCCATGACTGAAGAGTTCTGAAAATTGCACGGAGTTCCAAAATGTTGATTGGTAATCTCACCTCCTGAGATTCCCAAACCCCTTGGGCTGTCAGAGACCCCCAAAAAGCTCCCCAACCTGTCAGACTTGCATCTGTTGAAATCACAGTCCAGGTCGGAAAAACAAAAGAAGCCCCCTGAACTAAACGATGGTGGTCTGTCCACCACGTCAGAGAGTGTCATACAATCGGTTTTAAAGATATTAATTGAGATATCTTTGTATAATCCCTGCACCACTGGTTCAGCATACAGAGCTGAAGAGGTCGCATGTGAAAACGAGCAAAGGGGATCGCGTCCGATGCAGCAGTCATAAGACCTAGAATTTCCATGCATAAGGCTACCGAAGGGAATGATTGAGACTGAAGGTTTCGACAAGCTGAAACCAATTTTTGACGTCTCTTGTCTGTCAGAGACAGAGTCATGAACACTGAATCTATCTGGAAACCTAAAAAGGTTACCCTTGTCTGAGGAATCAATGAACTTTTTGGTAAATTGATCCTCCAACCATGTTCTCGAAGAAACAATACAAGTCGATTTGTATGAGATGCTGCTAAATGTGAAGACTGAGCAAGTACCAAGATATCGTCCAAATAAGGAAATACCACAATAACCTGTTCTCTGATTACAGACAGAAGGGCACCGAGAACCTTTGTAAAAATCCTTGGAGCTGTTGCTAGGCCAAACGGCAGAGCCACAAACTGGTAATGCTTGTCTAGGAAAGAGAATCTCAGAAACTGATAGTGATCTGGATGAATCGGAATATGCAGATATGCATCCTGTAAATCTATTGTGGACATATAATGCCCTTGCTGAACAAAAGGCAGAATAGTCCTTATAGTTACCATTTTGAATGTTGGTATCCTTACATAATGATTCAATATTTTTAAATCCAGAACTGGTCTGAAGGAATTCTCCTTCTTTGGTACAATGAAGAGATTTGAGTAAAACCCCAGCCCCTGTTCCAGAACTGGAACTGGCATAATTACTCCAGCCAACTCTAGATCTGAAACACATTTCAGAAATGCTTGAGCCTTCACTGGATTTACTGGGACACGGGAAAGAAAAAATCTTCTTGCAGGAGGCCTTATCTTGAAGCCTATTCTGTACCCTTGTGAAACAATGTTCTGAATCCAAAGATTGTGAATCGAATTGATCCAAATTTCTTTGAAAAATCGTAATCTGCCCCCTACCAGCTGGGCTGGAATGAGGGCCGCACCTTCATGTTGACTTGGGAGCTGGCTTTGGCTTTCTAAAAGGCTTGGATTTATTCCAGACTGGAGATGGTTTCCAAACTGATACCGCTCCTGTAGGGGAAGGATCAGGCTTTTGTTCCTTATTGTGACGAAAGGAACGAAAACGATTAGTAGACCTAAATTTACCTTTAGATTTTTTTTTTTTTTTTTTAATGTTCTAAGGTAGGCATACAGAAAATGCGAAAAACAAAACATACTGGCAATGGTATACAGACATGGCAAAAAACAATTAAGTATGCAAACAAAGTACAGTATAATGTAAAAAAAAAAAAAGAGAATACAAGGGTATAATCTGGAAATATGGCGCCTATTGTTTCAGGAGTCCCCCATATAATAGAAGAAGCCACTCTTGGACCTCACTTGGAAGCTCAAAACCTTAGTCTGGGGGATATTTCTAGGGGAAAGAGACCACTCTTGGATCTCCAATGAGAACCTCTATTTTATAGGTTAATAACGTATTAGAAAAGTGTATATGCCAGGGTAGTATAACAGAAAAAAAATGTAGGAGAATGCTATAACTGTTAACTATTAGAATTTTTCCGTGTAGTAATTTGCGAGTGACCAGAGTGTACCATTTAAATGTTGGATAGAATATAAAACTATATAATATTTGGAGATTCCGACTATGTATATATGTATTTTAAGGGTTGGGAGTTAAGAAGCTAATGCTTTTCAACATAACAGTTTAATGGGGTGGAGCGCCGTTAGAGAAAAGAATATAGGAAGGACTCCGCTATGCGTGTCGTCTAAACATACTATTGAAAATGTTGAGTAGAACATAAGACTACCCTTACTTGGAGGTTGCAGCGATATATACGGATTGGGAAATAGAAGGGGGCTTAATATGAACCAAAGAAAACAGCTCCTAATAATAAATCTCTAGGCCACAACAAGATATAAGTACCATTTGCATATAAATAAGGGGATATCCCACGTGGACATATCAAAAAGAAAGAAAAAATTCTGCCTCCTATTAAGGAATGATATTATTACACTGTCATACCAACCCTAACCTTTGTGAAAGACTAATAAAAAAGAACTGAAAAGTTAGGTATCCCGCAGCCCCGGCCGCTGGCCGCAAGACACCACTAAGAGCTATTATATTAATTTATGGAAGGCATAAAGGCTGTAGGGCATTCAAAGGTTACATTTAGAAGTGGCTGGATATGATTCCTATAGACAGTTAAGGAGGGGGTGAATGGGAAAGCATTTAGAGTAAGGGCATACTTAAGCATATATTGTCCAGCAATAAATAAGTTGTACAAAAAGAAAAAACAATAAATGTAGGAGACCTACAGCAGATGATCTGAGAATGGTTAGATATGTGCTACAGAAATACCCTGTCAATGTGAGACTGCAACAGAAACATGCATGCAATACGGTGCTAAAGTACTAAACTTTGCAGCTTTATACAAACAATAGAGGATAATGCAGTATTTCAAAGCACATGGTTAGGCAGTATATGATTAAAGTAAACAAAACAATGTAATGTAAAGGGGCCTGCAAACACTATATAGATCATCCGCGTTAAAACATGAGCACTATGCAAATATACATTTTGAGAAAATGGTGCTGCACTGGAGACACGCAGAAAATAGAACAATAGCCATGTCACTAAATGTCTGTATGTTCACAGAGCGGCCCGGCACTGAAAGGGAAAAGGAATGTCAGTGTCTCAACTCAGCTCCAGTAACCACATGCTGATGTTGTGTGGAACTGCTGAACTGAGTGCAGGCTTCTGCTCTCTCGGTCGTCTGCCCTCCAGGGTCCCAAACTGGATGATATAAAGGCTGCAGCCATAACATAAGCCCAACTGATTTAATTGCAGCCTGTAAGGGAAAAATGAGTAGCAGTACCAAATTGAAACAGTCCGGGTGCAGCGCTCCAGACTGATCAGTGTTGTGCCCTTTACTTTCTCCTTTTAGCGGTTCCACTGGCCAGAGTGCTGTTACAATTGTAGGATGATCTAGCGGCAAAACAGTGGAACGGCTCACCTCTATCTTTAAGTCGCACTGGGACTGCGTCTTCTGTTCACTGCTGGCTCGTGCTGATATGTTAGGAGCAGAGTGCTGACACCGGGGCCCCAAGGCGCCATCACTCCCGCCCTCCACACCAATAGGTGCAGTCTGGGTGACATTATATGAGGAGCCACTGTCACTGTCCCCAAGTGTCATGCCAAGCGCATCTCCCAATACGGCATAATGGGCAATAAACATGTCATGCAGGTCCTCCCAGAAATTTATAGGTTACTCCATAGCCGGTTGTTTATGAGCATCTGCTAGGTAGACATAAAGAAAACTCCTTCTATTCGAATGCAGGCTGTTTCAAATTGGTGGTACTGCAGTGATTAGTGAGGTGACACTGCGTTCTAACGACAGGCCCCCTAAGGGTACCCGCCGGGGGGTCTTAGTGATGATATAACCCTCAGAGATAGGAAGCCTGGACGTGGATGGAAACTGTTGTAGCCACGAGGTCTTTAAAATGGCCACCGCTCCTGTAGATTCAAAATGAAACTCCGGTTCTAAGTTAAAGAGGTGACACCCTGTATTGAAAATTGGCTTCAGCTCCTATTAGACCAAAGTCCAGGGTAAACTGGAGTAGCTTTACCGGGTTCATCACAGCAATAAGTAGTAATTAGAAGCATTAATAGTGCAACCAGAGTCAGAGCAGACAAATTGTGCGGCCATTCTCGGGCTCTCCAGGCTCCGCCCCCCCTACCTTTAGATTTTTTATCCTGTGGTAAAAAAAAGTTCCTTTCCCCCCAGTAACAGTTGAAATAATAGAATCCAACTGTGAACCAAATAATTTATTACCCTGGAAAGAAAGGGAAAGCAAAGTTGACTTGGATGACATATCAGCATTCCAAGTTTTAAGCCATAAAGCTCTTCTAGCTAAAATAGCTAGAGACATATACCTGACATCAACCCTAATGATATCAAATATGGCATCACAATAAAATTATTAGCATGTTGAAGAAGATTAACAATGCTATGAGAATTATGATCTGTTACTTGTTGCGCTAAAGCTTCCAACCAAAAAGTTGAATCTGCAGCAACATCCGCTAAAGATATAGCAGGTCTAAGAAGATTACCTGAACATAAGTAAGCTTTTCTTAGAAAGGATTCAATTTTCCTATCTAAAGGATCCCTAAAGGAAGTACTATCTGCCGTAGGAATAGTAGTACGTTTAGCAAGAGTAGAGATAGCCCCATCAACCTTAGGGATTTTGTCCCAAAACTCTAATCTGTCAGACAGCACAGGATATAATTGCTTAAAACATTTAGAAGGAGTAAATGAATTACCCAAATTATTCCATTCCCTGGAAATTACTTCAGAAATAGCATCAGGGACAGGAAAACTTCTGGAATAACTACAGGAGATTTAAAAACCTTATTTAAACGTTTGGATTTAGTATCAAGAGGACCAGATTCCTCTATTTCTAATGCAATTAAAACTTCTTTAAGTAAAGAACAAATAAATTCCATTTTGAATAAATATGAAGATTTATCAGCATCAACCTCTGAAACAGAATCCTCTGAACCAGAGGAATCATTATCAGAATGATGATGTTCATTTAAAAATTCATCTGAAAAATGAGAAGTTTTAAAAGACCTTTTACGTTTACTAGAAGGAGGAATAACAGACATAGCCTTCTTAATGGATTTAGAAACAAAATCTCTTATGTTAACAGGAACACTCCGAGTATTAGATGTTGATGGAACAGCAACAGGTAATGTAACATTACTAAAGGAAATATTATCTGCATTAACAAGTTTGTCATTACATTCATTACAAACAGCTGGAGGAACAGATACCACAAGTTTACAGCAAATACACCTAACTTTGGTAGATCCAGCATCAGGCAGCGATTTTCCAGAAGTATCTTCTGATTCAGGGTCAATCTGAGACATCTTGCAATATGTAATAGAAAAAATAACATATAAAGCAAAATTGATCAAATTCCTTAAATGACAGTTTCAGGAATGGGAAAAAATGCCAGTGAACAAGCTTCTAGCAACCAGAAGCAAATAAACAATGAGACTTAAATAATGTGGAGACAATAATGACGCCCATATTTTTTAGCGCCAAAAAAGACGCCCACATTATTTGGCGCCTAAATGCTTTTAGCACCAAAAATGACGCCACATCCGGTAAAGCCGACACTTTTGGCGCAAAAAACGTAAAAAATGACGCAACGTCCGGTGACAAGTATGACGCCGGAAATAACAAAGAATTTTTTTGCGCCAAAAAAGTCTGCGCCAAGAATGACGCAATAAAATGAAGCATTTTCAGCCCCCGCGAGCTTAACAGCCCACAGGCAAAAAAGTCAAATTTTAAGGTAAGAAGAAATTGATTATTCAAATGCATTATCCCAAATAATGAAACTGACTGTCTGAAATAAGGAATATTGAACATCCTGAATCAAGGCAAATAAATGTTTAACACAAATATTTAGAACTTTATATAAAAGTGCCCAACCATAGCTTAGAGTGTCACAAAAATAAGACTTACTTACCCCAGGACACTCATCTACATGTAGTAGAAAGCCAAACCAGTACTGAAACGAGAATCAGTAGAGGTAATGGTATATAAGAGTATATCGTCGATCTGAAAAGGGAGGTAAGAGATGAATCTCTACGACCGATAACAGAGAGCCTATGAAATAGACCCCGTAGAAGGAGATCATTGAATTCAAATAGGCAATACTCTCTTCACATCCCTCTGACATTCACTGCACGCTGAGAGGGCTCCAACCTGCTGCGGAGTGCATATCAACGTAGAATCTAGCACAAACTTACTTCACCACCTCCACGGGAGGCAAAGTTTGTAAAACTGATTTGTGGGTGTGGTGAGGGGTGTATTTATAGGCATTTTGAGGTTTGGGAAACTTTGCCCCTGCTGGTAGGAATGTATATCCCATACGTCACTAGCTCATGGACTCTTGCTAATTACATGAAAGAGATATATATATATATATATATATATATACACATATACATATATACATACACATACATATATACACACACACAATGGCATTTTTTGTGTTTTGTTGCCTCACAAACTGGAATTAATATGGATTGTTTGAGGATTTGCATCATTTAATTTACAGAACATGCCCACAACTTTGAAGATTTTTTTAATTTTTTATTGTGAAGCAAACAACAAATAGGAGAAAATAACAGAAAAAGTCAATGTGCATAACTATTCACCCCCCTAAAGTCAATAATTTGTAGAGCCACCTTTTGCGGCAATCACACCTTTAAGTCGCTTTGGATAAGTCTCTATGAGCTTGCCACATCTAACCACTGGGATTTTACATTATAAACTGGGTTTCAATTTACAACGGTTTCGATTTACAACCATTCCTTCTGGAACCTAACCCCGGCGTAAACTGAGGGCTACCTGTATATATATATATATATATAAAATTTGGAGCCCTTTACACAACCTGAAAAATTATTTTAAATATTTTATGTTTTTTACTGTTTATTTAATGTAAATATTTACATTCCAATGTTCTTCACATAGGAGACAATGTTCTTAGTATTTTTAAATATATATATATATATATATATATATATATATATATATATATATATATATATACATATATATATATATATATATATACACTGTATATATTCATATATATGTATAGCAAAATAGGAGAGGACGTGAAAAAAGCAAGCAGACATAGTAATCTCCTTAAGTATATACAACAGATGTGCAATGTGGTGGTACGGCTACAATGAGTATGACACTTGGAAACAAAGATTCTCACTTTCGATCAATGTTGCTCGACCCTCCAGGGTCTCAGGTCACTCCATAGATCAATATTACACACCGCACGCTCATAGCTTACTACAAGAAGCACTTTCCCGTCATGGGATCCTTATAGCATGGCAGCGGTATGTTCGTGTGTCTCCGATTCCTGCTACATGACTGACCCACCTTTGGGGGAGTTCCTGTGACGTGTAGCAGTAACCTCCAATCAGAAGCAATCTGTAGGAGTGTCTATCTGCTGATAATGTAAACAAATTCAGAGTGTAGATAAGATAGATGTGGTGAGAGACAGTGTTCAAAGCCGTATCTGTTAACAAAGCTGCTGACTGAACAAACCATCAACAAGCAAAGAGATTCAAATTCCAAAGCTGTATTGTAAATCCACGATAAAAAGACAGGAACAGCAAATCCAGATAAAACAAATCGGCAGCCCTAAGCGACTGACATGTTTCAGCATTAGTTGTTTTCATAGACATATATATTCATATATGTATAAAAATATTTATTTAAAAAGAAAAATAATATTTTCTTCTATGTGAAGAACATTGGAACGTAAAAATATTCATAAATAGCTTCGGATTAGCGATGTAGGTCTAACGTGATGTCTAGTTAGAGTGTAAGTGATAAGTGTTATTTTTTTTTTTTTTTTTTTTTTTAAAAGCATGCACCATTAAAGTCTATGAGGAGAAGAAGTTAACGCATCAAGTTTCAATCTTGCGCTTACTTTCACCTTGTAATAAGCATGCCAACCTGCCAATGTTAAAGTTTACTTTAAGTGTTTTTTCAAGTGAAAAAATATATAGTGCAACACTTATCTGACACTTAGGGGCTGATTTACTAAATGTCGGACAGACATGATCCGCTGTAGCATACACTGTCGGTATTTAACATTGTACAAGCATTCCTAGTGAAATGCTTGTGCAATGCTGCCCCTTGCAGATTCGCCGCCAATCAGCCAGTAGCAGGGGATGTCAATCATCCAGATCGTATCTGATTGGTATGATTGCTATCCACTGCCTCAGAGGTGGCGGATGAGTTAAGGAGCAGCTATCTTACGACCTCTACTTCTTAACTCTTGTTTCCGCTGCTTGTTAAATCTACCCCTAAATGTGATCATGGATTCTGGTGTAAAAGTAGTTTTATGTAATATTTTATATATCTGATTTCCAACTGCACTTAAAGACATATGAAATAGTCTATTTCATTGTTATAATAAAACATGCATTAAACTGTGGGTTATACTTAATAACAATCAATGCAATATGTTTTTATCATCATTTTAAAATAATTTTACCTTTTATTTCTTACTAGTCCTAAAGTCCGTGTACATGGGCCAATTTTTTTTTTAAGTACCCCGGTCCAAGCCCTTGCTCGCGCTCTCTCTCCATCCTCTTTTTTGTGCTCTCTCCCCTCTCTTTTGCTCTCTCTCCACCTCTTTTGCTCTCTCCCTCTCTCTCCCTTCTCTTTTGCTCTCTCCCTCTCTTTTGCTCTCTCCCCTTTTTTTGCTCTCCCCCTCTTTTGCTTTCTCTCTCCCCTTCTTTTGTTCTCTCTCGCCCCTCTTTTGCTCTCTCTCCCCCCTATTTTTCTCTCTCTCCCCCCTATTTTTCTCTCTATTCCCCTTCTATTTTGCTCTCTCTCCCCCCCTCTTTTGTTCTCACTCCCTCCTCTCTTTTGCTCTCTCCCCCCCTCTCTTTTGCTCTCTCTCTCCCCCCCCTCTCTTTTGCACTCTCTCTCCTCTCTATCCCCCTCTCTTTTGCTCTCTCTCTCTTTCCCCCTCTCTTTTGCTCTCTATTTCCCCCTCTTTTGCTCTCTCTCTCCCTCCTCTCTTTTGCTCTCTTTCTCCACCCCTCTCTTTTGCTCTCTCTCTTCCCCTCTCTTTTGCGCTCTCTCTCTCCTCTGCTCTCTATCCCCCTCTTTTGCTCTCTCTCTCCCTCTTTTGCTCTCTCTCCCCCTCTCTTTTGCTCCCTCTCCCCCTCTCTTTTGCTCTCTCTCTTTTTCCCCTCTTTTGCTCTCTTTCTCCCCCTCTCTTTTGCTATCTCTCTCTCCCCCTCTCTTTTGCCCTCTCTCTCTTTCCCCCCTCCATTTTGCTCTCTCTCTCCCCCCCTCTCTTTTGCGTTCTCTCTCTCTTTCCCCCCTCACTTTTGCTCTCTCTTTCTTTCCCCCTCTCTCTTTTGCTTTCTCTCTCCCTCTTCTCGTTTGCTTTCTCTCCCTTCTCTCTCTCTCTCCCCTCTTCCCTTTTGCTCTCTCTCCCCCCCTCCTCTCTTGTGCTTTCCCCCCTCTGTTTTGCTCTCTCCCCCGCATGACCACGCCCACTCATGCCTGACAGCCACGCCCCTATCACGGCACGCCAGCCCGGCCATGCCCCATCATGACACGTCTGGCCATGCCCCCATCACATCACGCCCAGTCACGCCCCATCATCACACTCCCATCTAGTCACGCCCCGCACGGCAGCTTCCAAAAAACACTTTCTCTGCTGCTCAAGGCCAGGTATGTTTGTCCTTGCACAGTCTCTACTGCGCATGACTGCATCTGACAAATATACCTGGCATTTTATTAGGATTATATAGGATTTTTAACTTCATTTGTGCAGTGTCAATTACTTTCTGTCACAGCCATACAATAAGTCTGTGGTTTCTTCAGAAAGGCTTATATAGCTTGAGAAAAAAGAAAATAGAGATACACACTTAACTGAGAAATAACAAAAGCTGGATAAACTACCTTGCTTTTATAATGCCAGTGCCACTCAGGGTGCAGTCTCTTAGCAAACTATCACCTAGATTACGAGTTTTGCGTTAGAAGCGGTGCAGTGCTAACGAGCAGTTTATGCTCACCACTCACTTACAGACAACGCTGGTATTACGGGTTTTTACAAACCCGGCGTTAGCCGCAAAAATGTGAGCGTAGAGCAAAATGTTGCTCCACATCTCACCTCAATACCAGCGCTGATTACGTTAGCGGTGAGCTGGTAAAACGTGCTCATGCACGATTTCCCCATAGGAACCATTGGGAGAGCCGGCTGAAAAAAAAAGTCTAACACCTGCAAAAAAGCAGCGTAAAGCTCCTAACGCAGCCCCATTGATTCCTATGGGGAAATACTTTTTATGTCTACACCTAATACCCTAACATGAACCCTGAGTCTAAACACCCCTAATCTTACACTTATTAACCCCTAATCCGCTTCCCATGACATCGACGACACCTGCATTATATTATTAACCCCTAATCTGCCGCTCCGGACACCGACGCCACCTACAATATACTTATGAACCCATAATCTGCTGCCCCTAACATCGCCAACACCTACATTTTATTTATTAACATCTACTCTGCCGCCCCCAATGTCTACCTACATTTATTAACCCCTAATCTGCCACCCCCAACGTCGCTGCCACTATAATAAAGTTATTAACCCCTAAACCTAAGTCTAACCCTAACCCTAACACCCCCTAACAAATATAATTTAAATAAATCTAAATAAAATTACTACAATTAACTAAATTATTCCAATTTAAAACTAAATACTTACCTATAAAATAAACCCTATGATAGCTACAATATAACTAATAGGGAACAACCCCAGATGATCATAAATTACGATTGTAAATTACTCTTGGGTCTCCCTAGGAGTAATGGGTAATCCAGACGTGGACCCCGTGCACACATGCCCTTAGAGAGATACAACTGCACCTCACTGATGAGGCCCACAGAAGGCCGAAACGATCATCTGGGGTCGTTGCTTCCCTTGTTCAGAGAAGAATTGTCTGGTATTTCGGTGCTGGACTGTCATTGGGCAGGATCAGACTGATATGCTACAGGATATTTTTTTCTCTGTGAAGAGGCATAGTGTGCTAAAAGAACGCGCACCCTGAGTTGCAATATAAATGAAGAGGCATGGAAGTTATTCTAGCTTTTGTTCTCTCAGGAGTGCTGTTCTCTTTCTCTTTTTTCACATTTATGTAAATTACTCTTGGGTCTCCCTAAGAGTAATGGGGGAAACCAGACGTGGACTCCTTGCACACATGCCCATAGAGAGATACAACTGCACCTCACTGACGAGGCCCACAGAAGGCGGAAACGATCATCTAGGGTTGTTGCTTCCCTTGTTCAGAGAAGAATTGCCTGGTATTTCGGCGCTGGACTGTCATTGGGCAGGATCAGACTGATATGCTACAGGATATTTTTTCTCTGTGAAGGGGCATAGGGTGCAAATTTATTTTAGTGTTTGCGATGTGGGGGGGCCTAGGTTTAGGGGTGTTAGTGTACTTTTTAGCACTTTAGTTAAGAGTTTCATGCTACGGCGTTGTAGTGTAAAACTCTTAACTACTTACTTTAAAATGCAGTACGAGGCTTGACAGGAGAGGGTGTACTGCTCACTTTTGGTCAGACTCATAATACCGGCGCTATGCAAGTCCCATTGAAAATATAGGATACGCAATTGACGTAAGTGGATTTGCGGTATTTCCAAGTCTGGCCAAAAAAGTGAGCGATACACCTGTACCTGCAAGGCTCGTAATACCAGCGGGCATTAAAAATGCAGCGTTAGGACCTCTTAGCGCTGCTTTTAAGGCTAACACAAAACTCGTAATCTAGCCGTATGTTTTTTACAGAGAAGAAATATCCAGTAGCATATCAGTCTGATCCTTCCCAATGACAGTCCAACCCCGAAATACCAGGCAATTCTCCTCTAAACAAGAGAAAACAACAAACCACAGACATACGTTTCTGCTTCTTTGGGCCTCATCAGTGAGGTGCAGTTGCATGTGTGCAAGTAGTCCACATTTGTTTTTCCCTTTTACTGTTAGGGAGACTCAAGATTAATTTGCATACAAAAAAAGAAAATAGGGAGATGCATTTAACTGAGACAGAAACTGAGATGGAAAAGCTCCCTAATGGTTATGGGGGAAACCAGACTTGGCACAAGGGAAGCTGAAACAATCATCTGAGGTTGCCATTCCCCTTGTTTAGAGGAGTATTGTCTGATATTTTGGGCTGGACTGACCTTGTTGACTGATATACTTCAGGAAAGTTTTCCTATGTGAAAAATCACAATTGGGCTAAAAGAAACTACTCCCAGGTGGTAACCAGGCCATAGAACAAGCCACTGAGCTGTTGATTATACCTGGCAGACTGCTTTTCTTTTTATATGTTTTAATCTAGCTTGAGGTCATAATTCTTGTAGAATAACTTAAAATGGTTTACTTTTCAGATAATGCTAGAGAAACAGTAATTCTGTTTTGCTCATGCTCAGAAGAAGCAGAATACAACTTCAATTCAATACACGTCAGCTCTCTTATCACCCTGAGGGCAGGGGCTACAATGAGAATGTGCTCATTTAGCAAAAACACAAGTAAGCCGTTTTTCTACACAATGTTTCTTTTTATGTTTACTTTGATTTCTAACATATTTGTATTTACTATAAGAGCAATATCCCTTTAAAGATTATACCTATAAATAATTAGGGAGATTACAAGTTGTGCGGTATAACCATAGCGTACACACACTGCGTGAAATGGGTCCGTACCGCTATTTCTATACTGCAGCCATTACAAGTTACAAATAAACTTTCTTTTGTTGTGCGGTATGGAGCAATAAGCCCCATACCACTGAAAAAAATTGTTTTGACTTGGCATGCTCGTGCACGTTTTCCCCATAGAGATCAATGGAGAAAAATTGTTGGAAAAAACCTAAAACCTGTGATTGCGAAATGGCACTCGCATTAACGCTTTCCTCATTGAACGCTATGGAGAAATGAAAGTTGTTTAAAAACCTAACACCCTTACATAAACCCCTAGTCTAATAACCCCTAAACCGCCGTCTCCCCACATCGCCAACACTAAATAAAGTTATTAACCCCTAATCCGCCATCCCAAACATTGCCAACACTAAATAAAGCTGTTAACCCCTAAACCACGTACCTACACATCGCAACTACTAAAATAAACCTATTGACCCCTAAACCGCCAGCCAACCACATCGCCAACGCTATAGGTTTATTTTAGTATTTGAATGCTGGGGGATGGCACTTTAGGGGTTAATGGGTAGATTATGGGTGTTAGTGTATTTTTTAAACATATTTTTTATAAGTTTTGTGAAACAATTTTGTTTTGCAAAATCCATAACTACTGGTGTTTGATTGTGGAATGGATCATTGCAGTATAGGCCATAACGTGCGACTTGTAATACAGGTGAGCTGACCATTCCGCATTTATAGGCCATTTTTTTTTTGCGGTAAAGCCGTACCGCACAACTTGTAATCTCCCTCAATGTGTTTAAAGCAAATTTAGGTATACTTTTATTGTTTTTTTTTTCAATCCAAAGAAGTAAACAGGTGACTTTTAAAGTTCAACAGAAACAAAACACAAGGTAAAATTACATACATGTCTTGTAATATTCAGATTATAATTGTTAGTTTCTACATGCCATCCTCACAAATGTTTTTGCCAAAAAAAGCAGCTTTTTCTTTCCACATGAGGTAGCCTGTTGTTAAGATTGACATCTTTGCTTACCTGGTGGTTAATATCTATGACAACATGGCTCTAACCCACTCTAACTTTGTGTGGAATCCAAGGAAAATCAGAAAAAAGCAGAGGTGCAATGATACCACCAAGATTGATACTGTTTTACTTAAAATTGCATCCATAAAATAAAATAATAATAATAATAAAAGCTTAGAGCTGAATCTGTATGATATTTTTATTAGCTGTGGCAGTGGCAGATATACCATTTGCAGTGTGGTGCAGTGACACCAGGTTCCAAGTGCTGGAGGGGCCCATAGCAGTCACTCTATACATAGGTGCCATGTGAGCTGATGTGGTCATTATTTGTGCATAACTACTCATCATAATTATACTGCATAGCATTCTCATCAGTACTTACATCATTATACTGTAGGGTATTATACCGACATGGGGCCAGATTACAAGTGGCTAATGATAGCGTGGGACGCGATAACAAAATCGATGGACCGCATTAACATTAGTGCACAAGTCCATGGTAAATCTCATTTACCAGAGAATGGTTAGCGTGGCTGACATTGCTCTATTGCAACCTATAATATATAGGATATTGCGACCACACAAAATAACGCTGGTATTACAAGTTGAAAGTTATAGTTTGCGCTCAAGCGAAAGCCGAAACTGCGCTAGAACATTTAGCGTAACAAGACCTAAAGTAAAATGGGTGAAAAATAGGTGTAAAAAATTAAAGTTTTACACTCATATACACTTTTTATTGATAAAAAGGTTTTAAAACAGTTAAAAGGGATATGATATATGTCAAGGTGTTTGAATGGAAAGGCTACAATATGTGTGTATGTACAGTATATACTGATTATATATATATATATATATATATATATATATATATATATATATATATATATCAGTGGGGGTTGGTGAATTTTCAAGATCATGGGATGCTAGACCCAACCATCAGATAGCTAAACCCACAAAGGACAGGTAGATTACTAGTTATGTGCGTTAGAGGGTTTTTAACAAACGCATCAATAGTTGCGTTATTTCACCCTCCATAGCGTTGCAATTACAAATTTTGAAACAGCCGCCTTGTGCGTGTGATATGGTTGCGTTGAGCTCCATACCGCACAAAATACAAGCGCTGTTTTGACGTGCTCATGCACGTTTTCCCATAGATGTCAATGGGGAAAACGGGTTAGGAAAAAACACCTCCAATCACGGAATTGATGGCTATGGGGAAAAAAAAAGTAATGTTTAAACCTTACACCCTAACATAAACCCCACGTCTAAACACCCCTAATCTACCACCCTCGACATCACCGACACCTACATAAAGTTATTAACCCCTAATCTGCCGCTCCCGATATCGCTGCCACCTAAATAAATCTATGAACCCCTAATCTGCCACTCCCTATATCGCCGCCACTATACTAAAGTTATTAACCCCTATTCCCCTTCCCTCCAACATTGCCCACACTATAATAAATCTATTAACCCCTATTCCGCCGCTCCCTGACATTGTCGCCACTAAATAAAGCTATTAACTCCTAAACCTCTGGCCTACCACATCAATGCCACTAAATAAACCTATTAACCCCTAAACCGACAGCCCCCATATCACAACAACCTAAATTAAACTATATTAACCCCTAAACCTTACCGTAACCTTAAACCTAACCTTAATCCTAACACCCCCTAACTTTAACATAATTAAAATAGAGCTAAATTAAAGTTACAATTATAAACTAAATAATACCTATTTAAAACTAAATACATACTTACCTGTGAAATAAACCTAAGCTAGCTACAATATAACTAATAGTTATATAAAAAACCTACCATTACAAAAAATAAACAAAATTATCCAAAACAATAAAAAGTATTCCTATTCAGCCAATAGAATGAGAACTGCTTAATTTCTATTGGCTGATTTGAACAGCCAATAGGATTTTAGCAGCCCTAATTCCTATTGGCTGATTCAAAATTTTCATCCAATAGGAATGCAATGGTACCCCCAGTATAAAAGGGGTACCTTGCATTTCAATCCTCAGTGTGTGGTGGACGAACGCATGAAGAGGACCTCCACTTTGGACCTCTGCCTTGAACCTTCCCCTGGACCTCTGCCTCCGTGCATCGACCGCTCCACCTCCGCAGGGAAAAAGAAGATTCCGGTCCTGCGATGGATGAAGATGGAGCCACCTGGATAAAGAATTTTCGCTGCCTGGATGTCCGGTTAGGATTTTTTAAACTTTTTTGGGTGGGTTTTTTTTTTAGTTTAGGGTTTGGGCTTTTCTTAAAAGAGCTAAATGCCCTTTTCAGGGCAATACAAAAGAGGTAAATGCCCATTTAAGGGCAATGCACATACAAATGCCACTTTCAGGGCAATGGGTAGCTTAGGTAGCTTTTTTTTTTACAGGTAAAAGAGCTGTTTAACTTAGGGCAATGCCCTACAAAGGTCATAATGCCGCGAAAGTGGGTCTCGTTTCCTCCAGTGGGGGCTTCAGGATCAGAGCTGTCATCTGAGCGTGTGTCAACAGTGTTAATGAATTTCTTAGTGAACTTTCTATCACGTCTTGGTCTAAAGGTTCTCCTCTCATCTGGAGTCATCATCCATCTATATATACTCTTATAGGTATAGTCTTGGGTCACTGTCTGTAGTTTTTGATTCTTAAAAGAGATCAGTTCTTGCTTATAAGTTTTGATCCGTAATGATAGTTTTGTCAACCAGTCTGTACCAGTATAAGTCCCCAAAGTTCCCAATTTGTAATGTTCAAATATCTGTATTTCCACTTTTACTTCTTTTAGAAGACATCCCACTTCTCTGATTACAGGTAGCATAAGATTGAAGGAACACTTGTTCAATATTTTACACCAATTTATACAAAATTCAGTGCTGGAACAGCCAATTGTGGGGACATTTCTCACTCTGAAACCCCTAGGTATCATTATTTTCTTGTGATAATCAGATAGATAAGTCCCGTGCAAATTCAAGTCAATGTTGCGTTGTTTTAACTTGGCCAATGTGTTGTATAGTGATTGGTATGATTCCTCCACCTGTTGTTCTTCAACAGACCCAAATCGGATATTATCAGTGTCTTCGTCAGTAAATGTAAAAATGTCCTCATATTTCTCTTCATTATTAGTGCCACTTTGGGTATTAGATGGCTCCATATTAGCAGGTTCTCTATCTGTCATAATATAGCCTGATGAATGCATAGACCAAGGAAAGGGGAAAGTGTGTAAACAGGATCAACGCCTTTTTTGGGTGCACTGCACAAAAGATTCAAATACAAGGCTGATAGGGTGTATGCACTCTCACCATCGAGCAAAAACTGTCAGGGTGCTATAATATGATTAAATGCAAATTTATAGAAATAAGCACTCACTGGTCTTCTGCCATCCGTGACAAAAAATCCATGTGTACAGGAGAGGCAGAAGCCTAAGAGACTCCTTAATGAAAACAGACATCGTTCCTGATACCCCCCACCAAATTTGGCTGAAAAAGAAGAAGGGATGTTGTAGGTGCACTAGTTGTGTGACTTGTAATAGCCTGCTGACTGACACAAAATTCCACCATCCTGATCGAAAAAAGAAATATGATATCAAATTATTTTTGACGTGTACCACCCAGTATATATCATTTATCTACTGAACTGCCCATGTGGTAAATTCTATACAGGCAAAACAACTGACGATGCAAGAACAATAATGGCTAACCATAGATCCAGTATCCGATCAGCCATTCTGAAAGGAAAATCTGACCAACCAGTAGCCCGCCACTTCTTGGAGGCAGGTCATACCGTGACAGACCTAAGGTTCCGGATAATCGATCACGTACCAAGTCTCAGAAGAGGTGGGAACAGAGCCAAGATTCTCATAAAGAAGGAACCTAGATGGATCAATGAACTTGGGAACTTAACACTGATCTCAACATAACTTGGTGTGTAAAAGTTGCAATACTGGTTTCATTGTTTTGATAATCCTATTTGTTATGCAGCTAGCTGTCCCTTTTTAATTTGCTGCATATAATAGCAAACAGTCACTCAAATTTTTTTAAAAATTTTTTATTTACTTTTTTTTAACTCTTTGGCCTAGATTTGGAGTTTGGCGGTAGATGGGTTGTTAACGCTACGCGGGCTTTTTTCTGGCCGCACCATAAATTTAACTCTGGTATCGAGAGTCCAAAAAAATGCTGCGTTAGGCTCCAAAAAAGGAGCGTAGAGCATTTTTACCGCAAATGCAACTCTCGATACCAGAGTTGCTTACGGACGCGGCCAGCCTCAAAAACGTGCTCGTGCACGATTCTCCCATAGGAAACAATGGGGCTGTTTGAGCTGAAAAAAAAACTAACACCTGCAAAAAAGCAGCGTTCAGCTCCTAACGCAGCCCCATTGTTTCCTATGGGGAAACACTTCCTACGTCTGCACCTAACACTCTAACATGTACCCCGAGTCTAAACACCCCTAACCTTACACTTATTAACCCCTAATCTGCCGCCCCCGCTATCGCTGACCCCTGCATTATATTATTAACCCCTAATCTTCCGCTCCGTAAACCGCCGCAACTTACATTATCCCTATGTACCCCTAATCTGCTGCCCCTAACACCGCCGACCCCTGTATTATATTTATTAACCCCTAACCTGCCCCCCACAACGTCGCCGCCAGCTACTTACAATAATTAACCCCTAATCTGCCGACCGCAAAGCGCCGCCACCTACGTTATCCTTATGTACCCCTAATCTGCTGCCCCTAACACCGCCGACCCCTATATTATATTTATTAACCCCTAATCTGCCCCCCTCAATGTCGCCGACACCTGCCTACACTTATTAACCCCTAATCTGCCGAGCGGACCTGAGCGCTACTATAATAAAGTTATTAACCCCTAATCCGCCTCACTAACCCTATCATAAATAGTATTAACCCCTAATCTGCCCTCCCTAACATCGCCGACACCTAACTTCAATTATTAACCCCTAATCTGACGACCGGAGCTCACCGCTATTCTAATAAATGGATTAACCCCTAAAGCTAAGTCTAACCCTAACACCCCCCTAAATTAAATATAATTTAAATCTAACGAAATTAATTAACTCTTATTAAATAAATTATTCCTATTTAAAACTAAATACTTACCTGTAAAATACATCCTAATATAGCTACAATATAAATTATAATTACATTATAGCTATTTTAGGATTAATATTTATTTTACAGGCAACTTTGTAATTATTTTAACCAGGTACAATAGATATTAAATAGTTAAGAACTATTTAATAGTTACCTAGTTAAAATAATAAAATTACCTGTAAAATAAATCCTAACCTAAGTTATAATTAAACCTAACACTACACTATCAATAAATAAATTAAATACAATTCCTACAAATAACTACAATTACATAAACTAACTAAAGTACAAAAAATAAAAAAGAACTAAGTTACAAAAAATAAAAAAATATTTACAAACATAAGAAAAATTTTACAACAATTTTAAACTAATTACACCTACTCTAAGCCCCCTAATAAAATAACAAAGACCCCCAAAATAAAAAAATGCCCTACCCTATTCTAAATTAATAGAGTTAAAAGCTCTTTTACCTTACCAGCCCTGAACAGGGCCCTTTGCGGGGCATGCCCCAAGAAAATCAGCTCTTTTGCCTGTAAAAAAAAAACCAACATACAAATCCCCCCCCCCAACATTACAACCCACCACCCACATACCCCTAATCTAACCCAAACCCCCCTTAAATAAACCTAACACTAAGCCCCTGAAGATCTTCCTACCTTGTCTTCACCTCAACAGGTATCACCGATCCGTCCTGGCATCCGGTGCTGAAGAGGTCCAGAAGAGGCTCCAAAGTCTTCCTCCTATCCGGCAAGAAGAGGACATCCGGACCGGCAAACATCTTCATCCAAGCGGCATCTTCGATCTTCTTCCATCCGGTGCGGAGCGGGTCCATGTTGAAGCAGCCGACGTGGATCCATCCTCTTCTTTCTGCGTCTCCCGACGAATGACGGTTCCTTTAAGGGACGTCATCCAAGATGGCGTCCCTCGAATTCCGATTGGCTGATAGGATTCTATCAGCCAATCAGAATTAAGGTAGGAATATTCTGATTGGCTGATGGAATCAGCCAATCAGAATCAAGTTCAATCCGATTGGCTGATCCAATCAGCCAATCAGATAGAGCTTGCATTCTATTGGCTGATCGGAACAGCCAATAGAATGCGAGCTCAATCTGATTGGATCAGCCAATCGGATTGAACTTGATTCTGATTGGCTGATTCCATCAGCCAATCAGAATATTCCTACCTTAATTCCGATTGGCTGATAGAATCCTATCAGCCAATCGGAATTCGAGGGACGCCATCTTGGATGACGTCCCTTAAAGGAACCGTCATTCGTCGGGAGACGCAGAAAGAAGAGGATGGATCCGCGTCGGCTGCTTCAACATGGACCCGCTCCGCACCGGATGGAAGAAGATCAAAGATGCCGCTTGGATGAAGATGTTTTCCGGTCCGGATGTCCTCTTCTTGCCGGATAGGAGGAAGACTTTGGAGCCTCTTCTGGACCTCTTCAGCACCGGATGCCAGGACGGATCGGTGATACCTGTTGAGGTGAAGACAAGGTAGGAAGATCTTCAGGGGCTTAGTGTTAGGTTTATTTAAGGGGGGTTTGGGTTAGATTAGGGGTATGTGGGTGGTGGGTTGTAATGTTGGGGGGGGGGTATTGTATGTTTTTTTTTTTACAGGCAAAAGAGCTGATTTTCTTGGGGCATGCCCCGCAAAGGGCCCTGTTCAGGGCTGGTAAGGTAAAAGAGCTTTTAACTCTATTAATTTAGAATAGGGTAGGGCATTTTTTTATTTTGGGGGTCTTTGTTATTTTATTAGGGGGCTTAGAGTAGGTGTAATTAGTTTAAAATTGTTGTAATATTTTTCATGTTTGTAAATATTTTTTTATTTTTTGTAACTTAGTTCTTTTTTGTACTTTAGCTAGTTTATGTAATTGTATTTATTTGTAGGAATTGTATTTAATTTAATTTATTTATTGATAGTGTAGTGTTAGGTTTTATTGTAGGTAATTGTAGGTATTTTATTTAATTAATTTATTGATAGGGTAGTGTTAGGTTTAATTATAACTTAGGTTAGGATTTATTTTACAGGTAATTTTGTTATTATTTTAACTAGGTAACTATTAAATAGTTCTTAACTATTTAATAGCTATTGTACCTGGTTAAAATAATTACAAAGTTGCCTGTAAAATAAATATTAATCCTAAAATAGCTACAATGTAATTATAATTTATATTGTAGCTATATTAGGATTTATTTTACAGGTAAGTATTTAGCTTTAAATAGGAATAATTTATTTAATAAGAGTTAATTAATTTCGTTAGATTTAAATTATATTTAACTTAGGGGGGTGTTAGTGTTAGGGTTAGACTTAGCTTTAGGGGTTAATACATTTATTAGAATAGCAGTGAGCTCCGGTCATCAGATTAGGGGTTAATAATTGAAGTTAGGTGTCGGCGATGTTAGGGAGGGCAGATTAGGGGTTAATACTATTTATGATAGGGTTAGTGAGGCGGATTAGGGGTTAATAACTTTATTATAGTAGCGCTCAGGTCCGCTCGGCAGATTAGGGGTTAATAAGTGTAGGCAGGTGGAGGCGACGTTGAGGGGGGCAGATTAGGGGTTAATAAATATAATATAGGGGTCGGCGGGGTTAGGGGCAGCAGATTAGGGGTACATAAGTATAACGTAGGTGGCGGTCGGCAGATTAGGGGTTAAAAAAAAAAATTAATCGAGTGTCGGCAATGTGGGGGGACCTCGGTTTAGGGGTACATAGGTAGTTTATGGGTGTTAGTGTACAGTAGTTAAGAGCTTTATGAACCGGCGTTAGCCCAGAAAGCTCTTAACTCCTGCTTTTTTTCTGCGGCTGGAGTTTTGTCGTTAGAGCTCTAACGCTCACTTCAGAAACGACTCTAAATACCGGAGTTAGGAAGATCCCATTTGAAAGATAGGATACGCAATTGACGTAAGGGGATCTGCGGTATGGAAAAGTCGCGGCTGAAAAGTGAGCGTTAGACCCTTTTTTCAGTGATTCCAAATACCGGCGGTAGCCTAAAACCAGCGTTAGGAGCCTCTAACGCTGGTTTTCACGGCTACCGCCAAACTCTAAATCTAGGCCTTTATCTTTTGGGTTGTCACCCCGGTTGGGCTCACAGCATAACTAAAGGTTCTTGATCACATATTAGTCTTTGTGTCTTGTCAATGGAGAGTATATTATTCTTTCTGATATATGGATCTTTTTGTGTCTGATTGCTACGCTTGGTTTTGGTTTGCTGATTTGATTGCTGTTCTAGTAGTGTATATGATTATACACAGGATTTGCCCCCTTAATGACGTCTCGCTTGGGCTATTATTTATGTGAGAGGCTTGCCTGTGATAGTCAGCTCTGATTGGTCCGTTTTCGATTGGACTAACCAGTTAGGTGTCTTCTGCTGCATTGGAAACAATCACCTAGATTACGAGTTTTGCGGTAACAGGGGTGCGGTGCTAACGAGCAGTTTATACTTACCGCTCACTTACAGACAGCGCTGGTATTACGGGTTTTTAGAAACCGGGCGTTATCCGCAGAAAAGTGAGCAGAGAGCAAAATTTTGCTCCACATCTCACCTCAATACCAGCGCTGCTTACGGTAGCGGTAAACAGGTAAAACATACTCGTGCACGATTTCCCCATAGGAATCAATGGGGGAGAGCCGGCTAAAAAAAACACCTGCAAAAAAGCAGCGTTCAGCTCCTAACGCAGCCCCATTGATTCCTATGGGGAAATACTTTTATGTCTACACCTAACACCCTAACACAAACCCTGAGTCTAAACACCCCTAATATTACACTTATTAACCCCTAATCCGCCGCCCCCCGACATCTGCATTATATTATTAACCCCTAATCTGCCACTCCGGACACCGCTGCCACCTACATCATACTTATGAACCCCTAATCTGCTGCCCCCAACATCGCCGACACCTACATTATTTTAACCCCTAATCTGCCGTCCCCAATGTCGCCGCCACTTATCTACACTAAAGTTCTTAACCCCTAAACCTAAGTCTAACTCTAACCCCCCCTAACAGAAATACAATTTAAATAAATCTAAATAAAATAACTACAAATAACTAAATTATTGCTATTTAAAACATTTAAATACTTACCTATAAAATAAACCCTAAAATAGCTAAAATATAACTAATAGTTACATTGTATCTAGCTTAGGATTTATTTTTATTTTACAGGCAACTTTGTATTTATTTTAACTAGATAGAATAGTTATTAAATAATTATTAACTATTTAATAACTACCTAGTTACAATAAAGACAAATTTACCTGTAAAATAAAACCTAACCTAAGTTACACTAACACCTAACACTACACTATAATTAAATTAATTCCCTAAACTAAATACAAGATGGCGTCCCTTCAATTCCGATTGGCTGATAGAATTCTATCAGCCAATTGGAATTAAGGTAGAAAAAATCCTATTGGCTGATGCAATCAGCCAATAGGATTGAGCTTGCATTCTATTTGCTGATCCAATCAGCCAATAGGATTGAGCTTGCATTCTATTTGCTGATCCAATCAGCCAATAGGATTGAGCTTGCATTCTATTTGCTGATCCAATCAGCCAATAGGATTGAGCTTGCATTCTATTTGCTGATCCAATCAGCCAATAGAATGCCAGCTCAATCCTATTGGCTGATTGCATCAGCCAATAGGATTTTTTCTACCTTAATTCCGATTGGCTGATGGAATTCTATCAGCCAATCGGAATTGAAGGGACGCCATCTTGGATGACATCATTTAAAGGAACCTTCATTCTTCAGTTGGACGTCGTTTGAAGAGGATGCTCCACGTCTGATGTCTTGAAGATGGAGCCGCTCCGCGCCGGATGGATGAAGATAGAAGATGCCGATTGGATGAAGACTTCTGCCCGTCTAGAGGACCTGTTCTTCCCGGCTTGGATGAAGACTTCTGCCCGTCTGGAGGACCACTTTGCCCGGCTTCGTTGAGGACTTAGGCCCGGTTGGGTAAAGACTTCTCAAGGTTTTATTAAGGGGGTATTGGGTGGGTTTTAGAGTAGGGTTGGGTGTGTGGGTGGTGGGTTTTAATGTTGGGGGGGCCGCAAAAGGCCCTTTTTAGGGCTATTTGTAATTTAGTATAGGGTAGGGCTTTTTATTATTTTGGGGGGCTTTTTTATTTTATTAAGGGGATTAGATTAGGTGTAATTAGTTTAAAAAACTTGTAATTATTTTATTAGTTTCTGTAATTTAGTGTGGGTTTTTTTCGTACTTTAGATAATTTTTTTTAAATTGTAATTAATTGTATTTAGTTTAGGTAATTAATTGAATTATAGTGTAGTGTTAGGTGTAACTGTAACATAGGTTAGGTTTTATTTTACAGGTAAATTTGTCTTTATTTTAGCTCGGTAGTTATTAAATAGTTAATAACTATTGTAACTAGTTAAAATAAATACAAACTTGCCTGTAAAATAAAAATAAACCCTAAGCTAGATACAATGTAATTATTAGTTATATTGTAGCTATCTTAGGGTTTATTTTACAGGTAAGTATTTAGTTTTAAATAGGAATAATTTAGTTAATGATAGTAATTTTATTTAGATTTAACTAGTGTTTGCGATGCGGGAGTGCAGTGGTTTAGGGGTTAATATATTTATTATAGTGCCGGCGATGTCCGGTTTGGCAGATGTATTTTAGTGTTTGCGATGTGGGGGGGCCTCGGTTTAGGGGTTAATAGGTAGTTTATTGGTGTTAGTGTAGTTTTTAGCACTTTAGTTAAGAGTTTTATGCTATGGCTTTGTAGTGTAAAACTCTTAACTACGGTACCAGTCTTGACAGGAGAGGGTCTACCGCTCACTTTTTGTCAGACTCGTAATACCGGCACTATGCAAGTCCCATTGAAAATATAGGATATGCAATTGACGTAAGTGGATTTGTGGTATTTCCGAGTCTGGCCAAAAAAAGTGAGCGGTACCTGCAAGACTCGTAATACCAGCGGGAGTTAAAAAGCAGCGTTGGGACCTCTCAACGCTGCTTTTTAACCCTAACGCACAACTTGTAATCTAGCCGAATGTAATTCAGAGGTTTTCTGTGGGAAAAACAAACCTTCTGGCCTGTCTAGATTTGTTAATGTACTACACAATGAATTATTTTCTCATATATATATATATATATATATATATATATATATATATATATATATATATATATATATATATATATATATATATATATATATATATATATATATAAAAAAATACATAGGCCTAGATTTGGAGTTCGGCGGTAGAAGGGCTGTTAACGTTCCGCGGGCTTTTTTCTGGCCGCACCATAAATTTAACTCTGGTATCGAGAGTTCAAACAAATGCTGCGTTAGGCTCCAAAAGACGTAGAGCATTTTTACCGCAAATGCAACTCTCGATACCAGAGTTGCTTACGGACGCGGCCAGCCTCAAAAACGTGCTCGTGCACGATATCCCCATAGGAAACAATGGGGCTGTTTGAGCTGAAAAAAAACCTAACACCTGCAAAAAAGCAGCGTTCAGCTCCTAACGCAGCCCCATTGTTTCCTATGGGGAAACACTTCCTACGTCTGCACCTAACACTCTAACATGTACCCCGAGTCTAAACACCCCTAACCTTACACTTATTAACCCCTAATCTGCCGCCCTCGCTATCGCTGACCCCTGCATATTATTTTTAACCCCTAATCTGCCGCTCCGTAAACCGCCGCAACCTACGTTATCCCTATGTACCCCTAATCTGCTGCCCTAACATCGCCGACCCCTATATTATATTTATTAACCCCTAATCTGCCCCCCACAACGTCGCCGACACCTGCCTAAATTTATTAACCCCTAATCTGCCGAGCGGACCTGAGCGCTACTATAATAAAGTTATTAACCCCTAATCCGCCTCACTAACCCTATCATAAATAGTATTAACCCCTAATCTGCCCTCCCTAACATCGCCGACACCCAACTTCAATTATTAACCCCTAATCTGACGAGCGGAGCTCACCGCTACTATAATAAATGGATTAACCCCTAAAGCTAAGTCTAACCCTAACACTAACACCCCCCTAAGTTAAATATAATTTAAATCTAACGAAATTAATTAACTCTTATTAAATAAATTATTCCTATTTAAAGCTAAATACTTACCTGTAAAATAAATCCTAATATAGCTACAATATAAATTATAATTATATTATAGCTATTTTAGGATTTATATTTATTTTACAGGCAACTTGGTAATTATTTTAACCAGGTACAATAGCTATTTAATAGTTACCTAGTTAAAATAATAACAAATTTACCTGTAAAATAAATCCTAACCTAAGATATAATTAAACATAACACTACCCTATCAATAAATTAATTAAACAAACTACCTACAATTACCTACAATTAACCTAACACTACACTATCAATAAATTAATTAAACACAATTGCTGCAAATAAATACAATTAAATAAACTAGCTAAAGTACAAAAAATAAAAAAGAACTAAGTTACAAAAAATAAAAAAATATTTACAAACATAAGAAAAATATTACAACAATTTTAAACTAATTACACCTACTCTAAGCCCCCTAATAAAATAACAAAGCCCCCCAAAATAAAAAAAGGTAAAAGCTCTTTTACCTTACCAGCCCTGAACAGGGCCCTTTGCGGGGCATGCCCCAAGAATTTCAGCTCTTTTGCCTGTGAAAAAAAAAAAAACATACAATACCCCCCCCCCCAACATTACAACCCACCACCCACATACCCCTAATCTAACCCAAACCCCCCTTAAATAAACCTAACACTAAGCCCCTGAAGATCTTCCTACCTTGTCTTCACCATCCAGGTTCACCGATCCGTCCTGAAGAGCTCCTCCGATGTCCTGATCCAAGCCCAAGCGGGGGGCTGAAGAGGTCCATGATCCGGTCAAAGTCTTCATCCAAGCGGAGCAGAAGAGGATCTTCCATCCGATTGAAGTCTTCATCCAAGCAGCATCCATCCGGAGCGAAGCGGCAGGATCCTGAAGACCTCCAGCGCGGAACATCCATCCGGCCCGACGACTGAACGACGAATGACTGTTCCTTTAAGGGACGTCATCCAAGATGGCGTCCCTCGAATTCCGATTGGCTGATAGGATTCTATCAGCCAATCGGAATTAAGGTAGGAATTTTCTGGATTGGCTGATGGAATCAGCCAATCAGAATCAAGTTCAATCCGATTGGCTGATCCAATCAGCCAATCAGATTGAGCTCGCATTCTATTGGCTGTTCCGATCAGCCAATAGAATGCGAGCTCAATCTGATTGGCTGATTGGATCAGTCAATCGGATTGAACTTGATTCTGATTGGCTGATTCCATCAGCCAATCCAGAAAATTCCTACCTTAATTCCGATTGGCTGATAGAATCCTATCAGCCAATCGGAATTCGAGGGACGCCATCTTGGATGACGTCCCTTAAAGGAACAGTCATTCGTCGTTCAGTCGTTGGGCCGGATGGATGTTCCGCGCTGGAGGTCTTCAGGATCCTGCCGCTTCGCTCCGGATGGATGCTGCTTGGATGAAGACTTCAATCGGATGGAAGATCCTCTTCTGCTCCGCTTGGATGAAGACTTTGACCGGATCATGGACCTCTTCAGCCCCCCGCTTGGGCTTGGATCAGGACATCGGAGGAGCTCTTCAGGACGGATCGGTGAACCTGGATGGTGAAGACAAGGTAGGAAGATCTTCAGGGGCTTAGTGTTAGGTTTATTTAAGGGGGGTTTGGGTTAGATTAGGGGTATGTGGGTGGTGGGTTGTAATGTTGGGGGGGGTATTGTATGTTTTTTTTTACAGGCAAAAGAGCTGAAATTCTTGGGGCATGCCCCGCAAAGGGCCCTGGTTCAGGGCTGGTAAGGTAAAAGAGCTTTTACCTTTTTTAATTTAGAATAGGGTAGGGAATTTTTTTATTTTGGGGGGGCTTTGTTATTTTATTAGGGGGCTTAGAGTAGGTGTAATTAGTTTAAAATGGTTGTAATATTTTTCTTATGTTTGTAAATATTTTTTTATTTTTTGTAACTTAGTTCTTTTTTATTTTTTGTACTTTAGCTAGTTTATGTAATTGTATTTATTTGTAGCAATTGTGTTTAATTAATTTATTGATAGTGTAGTGTTATGTTTAATTATATCTTAGGTTAGGATTTATTTTACAGGTAAATTTGTTATTATTTTAACTAGGTAACTATTAAATAGCTATTGTACCTGGTTAAAATAATTACCAAGTTGCCTGTAAAATAAATATAAATCCTAAAATAGCTATAATATAATTATAATTTATATTGTAGCTATATTAGGATTTATTTTACAGGTAAGTATTTAGCTTTAAATAGGAATAATTTATTTAATAAGAGTTAATTTATTTCGTTAGATTTAAATTATATTTAACTTAGGGGGGTGTTAGTGTTAGGGTTAGACGTAGCTTTAGGGGTTAATCCATTTATTATAGTAGCGGTGAGCTCCGGTCGTCAGATTAGGGGTTAATAATTGAAGTTAGGTGTCGGCGATGTTAGGGAGGGCAGATTAGGGGTTAATACTATTTATGATAGGGTTAGTGAGGCGGATTAGGGGTTAATAACTTTATTATAGTAGCGCTCAGGTCCGCTCGGCAGATTAGGGGTTAATAAGTGTAGGCAGGTGTCGGGGTTAATAAATATAATATAGGGGTCGGCGGTGTTAGGGGCAGCAGATTAGGGATACATAGGGATAACGTAGGTGGCGGCGCTTTGCGGTCGGAAGATTAGGGGTTAATTATTTTAAGTAGCTGGCGGCGACGTTGTGGGGGGCAGGTTAGGGGTTAATAAATGTAACACAGGGGTTGGCGGGGTTAGGGGCTAAAAAATTTTAATCGAGTGGCGGGAGCTCGGTTTAGGGGTACATAGGTAGTTTATGGGTGTTAGTGTACTTTAGGGTACAGTAGTTAAGAGCTTTATGAACCGGCGTTAGCCCAGAAAGCTCTTAACTACTGCTATTTTCCTGCGGCTGGAGTTTTGTAGTTAGAGCTCTAACGCTCACTTCAGAAACGACTCTAAATACCGGAGTTAGGAAGATCTCATTGAAAAGATAGGATACGCAATTGACGTAAGGGGATCTGCGGTATGGAAAAGTCGCGGCTGAAAAGTGAGCGTTAGACCCTTTAATCACTGACTCCAAATACCAGCTGGCGGCCAAAACCAGCGTTAGGAGCCTCTAACGCTGGTTTTCACGGCTAACGCCAAACTCCAAATCTAGGCCATAGAAAATTATCTGCTTTGTGCAGAACATTGCAAATTGAAATGTTCACAGTAACTACACATTATAAATATGTTTTTACATGTTTTTATCTACTTAATGGTGAAGGGCTTCAATACACATATATATGTCCAAATATGTGTACATAAGTATTTATATGTGTATATATGTCTGTAAATGCATATATATATATATATATATATATATATATATATATATATATATATATATATATTCATTTTAAAGCTGTATATGAATGTATCATTAGGGCCCTCAGTCCGCCTTTTTTTTTCTTATACCTGAGATCTTATATCTTTGAGCCTTTATAACCTTTGTGTGCAACATTTTTTTTAAAAAGATAATTTTATTAGATGGTGTTATTATGAGTCTAACTGTACTTTGTAATGTATTTTTGATGTGTTTTGTGCAACTTTTTAGTTTGCGAAACAGTTCCATTTTGTATTTTGTGCAAGCGGTAACCGGAATAGCCAAAAATTCCTAACAAGTTTTCGCATGCACGTTCATTTATTCTCCTATAGAAATCAATAGAGAAAAAAAAAAACTAACACCCAAGATCACGCAAACACGATCGCATTTTCACATTCCCCATAGAAGTCAATGGAGAAAAAAAAATTGTTGATAAAAAAAAAAAAAAAACACCCATCGTTAAAAAAAACCATAGCATATTCATGTTGTTCCATATACTCTAACTATAACTAACAGTATTCCTGATTATTATTATTATTTTTTAATCATTTTCTCATTTTTTAAGATTTATGAACTTGTTGCAGGCTGACGAAACAATACACACTCGTAAGCTGTTTATTAGCTAAGCACATAAATAACAGATTGATCTATGAACCATAAACAGAATGGAATCTATCCCTTCTTGATAGAATAATCTTTTGCTTTCCTTAAATTTTGGCAGGCAGAACATTTTAATAAGCTCAAACAAACAAATCTTAAGATACAAATTAAGTGGATGAAAACCTTGCAATCAAAACAATCTGTATGAGATATACTGTTCTATATCTGTATTTTATTGAACTTAATGTATTTATGTAATCTCTCTGAGAAATGCTCTGTTTTTCTACCCACAAATCCACACCAATATTAAAGAAACTATAAGTATTTATAGATTTTGTATTAACCTATTGCTTACCGTTCACCAATCAATATGGCTGGTCAGTTTACAGCTGCCCAAACCAATTTGTCTCATGCAACTCTAACCTTTATTAGTGATACAACATCCTCAGTACTGAATTAGGACTAGATCATAAAAATTCAGTTTAACTCAAATGGAATCTATACTTTGTTAAATGTATTTCTCGTTTAATTAGTTTTTTAATAAAAAAAAGTGTTTTAAAAGTACAGTCTACTCCAGAATTGTTATTGTTTTAAAAGATAGATAATCCCTTTATTACCCATTCCCCAGTTTTGCATAACCAACACAGTTATAATATACACTTTTTACCTCTGTGATTACCTTGTATCTAAGCCTCTGCAGACGGCCTCCTTACGTCAGTTCTTTTGACAGACTTGTATTTTAGCCAATCAGTGCTGACTCATAGGTAACTCCACGGGAGTGAGACAATGTTATCTATATGGCAGACATGAACTAGCGCTGTTTAGCTGTAAAAAAAACTGTCAAAAATGCAGAGATAAGAGGCAGCCTTCAACATTCTTTCAACAAAGAATACCAACAGAACAAAGCAAATTGGAATGTTGTTTTTTTAAATTGCAAGCTCAATTTGAATCATGAAATTTTAATGTTTACTAGACTGTACCTATAAGAATGGATTAGAGGCAAAATCCACACTAAAACTGTTAATGTTTAAAAAGATAGATAATGCCTTTACTACCCATTCCCCCTTTGCACAACCAACATTGTTTTATTAATAAAGTTTACAACATTTAAACCTATACATTTCTGCCTGTCTCTAAGTTACTAAAGCAAATGCTTTTGCATTTGCTTTTCACAACAGGAAATTGCTAGTTCATGTGGGCCATATAGATAACATTGTGTTCATGCCCATGGATTTAATTGAGAGTCAGCACAACACAGCACTAATTGGCTAACATGCAAGTCAATAAATCATGTGATCAGGGGGCTGTCAGAAGAAGCTTAGCTACAAGGTAATCACAGAGGTAAAAAGTATATTAATATAACTGTGTTGGTTATGTAAAATGGGTATGGGTAATAAAGGGATTATCTATCTTTTAAAACAATAAAAATTCTGGTGTAGACTGTCCCTTTAAACATTTTGCTGTTTTGCGTTTCTCATTTTCACTGAAACAAAACAAAAATTCACCCCATGGTATCCAAAGAGATACAGGGGCCTATCTATCAAGCTCCGAATGGAGGCCCCGTGTGTCTAAAGACCGCTGCTCCATAACCCTGTCCGTCTGCTCTGATGAGTCGGACAGGAATCGCCGCAATTCAACCCGATCAAGTACGATCAGGTTGATTGACACCCCCTGCTCACAAGAGCTGCTGGTGCAATGCTGAATACGGAGAGAGTATTGCTCTCCGCATTCAGTGAGGTCTTGCGGACCTGATCCACACTGTTGGATCAGGTCCGCAATACCTTTAATAAATAGGCCCCACAGACTGAATATCTATTTTATAGTTTCTGGCCATTATTACAATCCTTTCTTTCTTTATTAACTGACAGGCAAAAGCCTAAAAAAGAAAGAAACTGGCTGCAAATTATTTAGAAAATTAAAAAAAATATAATCTAAATTAGAAAAAGTATGAAATATGAACTACTGAAACCAAGCTCTTTTTATATGCCTGTATATGGTATACAACAGATTTATACTTGGCATATAAAATAAATATGTCCTGTGGTCCTACATATTCAAAGCAGGTATATAACCCTAAACTATAGACCCTTTTCCTCTGATGTTACAGTTCATCACAATACAAATACTTTAAATAGACCCCCTCAACTAATCACAAAAATAGGGCCAAAATTATTACTGTGAAACCCACCACAGTAAAACAAACACATAAGAATTGTATAGCTTCCGGTGGGCGGAGTTCAAAAGAAGTTCAAAAAAATATTCAGATAGTTTCCCAAGAAATTAAAAACATTCAGACCAGAATAGTGGAATCAAAACAAAAAATATCGGATATAGAAGATGTGTATAGAAATTTTAATAAAAGAATTGTAGAACTAGAGAAACAGAATAAGTCTCAGATGATGAGACTTGAAAATTTAGAAAATCGCTAAAGACAAAAAAAAAAAAATTACGGCTAGATTACGAGTTTTTGTCGGTAAGCCTTTTTTTTATTACCGCTCACTTAAGCCAACGCTGGTATTACAGGTTTTCTTCAAGCCGGCGTTAGCCGCAGAAAAGTGAGAGTTGAGCAAAATTTAGCTCCACATCTCACTGTAATACCAGCGCTGCTTAGGGTAGCGGTAAGCTGGCAAAACGTGCTTGTGCACGATTTCCCCATAGAAAACAATGGGGCTGGCTGGCTGGCTGAAAAAAAACCTAACACCTGCAAAAAAGCAGCTTTCAGCTCCTAACGCAGCCCCATTGTTTCCTATGGAGAAAGGAAAGTTATGTCTACACCTAACATGAACCCAGAGTCTAAACACCCCTAATATTACACTTATTAACCCCTAATCTGCCGCCCCCAACATCGTCGCCACCTACATTATATTATTAACCCCTAATCTACTGCCCCCAACATCGCCAAACCATTCATTATAGTTATTAACCCCTAATCTGCCCCCCCCCCCAACATCGCCACAACTATATAAAAATGTATTAACCCCTAATCTGCCGCCAACACTATAATACATTTATTAACCCCTAAACCTAAGTCTAACCCTAACACCCCCTAACCCAAATATAATTTAAATACATCTAAATAAATTTACTACAATTAAATAAATTATTCCTATTTAAAACTAAATACTTACCGATAAAATAAACCCTAAGATAGCTACAATATAACTAATAGTTACATTGTAGCTAGTTTAGGATTTATATTTATTTTACAGGCAACTTTGTATTTATTTTAACTAGGTAGAATAGTTATTAACTATTTAATAACCTCCTAGTTAAAATAAATACAAATTTACCTGTAAAATAAATTCTAACCTAAATTACAATTACACCTAACACTACTCTATAATTAAATAAATTACCTACAATTAAATAAAAACCCCACTAAATTACAGAAAATAAAAAAAGAATTACAATTTTTTAAACTAATTACACCTAATCTAATCCCCCTAATAAAATAAAAAAGCCCCCCAAAATAATAAAATTCCCTACCCTATACTAAATTACAAATAGCCCTTAAAAGGGAATTTTGCGGGGCATTGCCCCAAAGTAATCAGCTCTTTTACCTGTAAAAAAAAAAAATACAATACCCCCAACATTAAAAGCCACCACCCACACACCCAACCCTACTCTAAAACCCACCCAATCTCCCCCTTAAAAAACCTAACACTACCCCCTTGAAGATCACCCTACCTTGAGCCGTCTTCACCCAGCCGGGCACAAGTGGACATCCAGAGGGGCAGAAGTCTTCCTCCGATCCGGCAGGAAGAGGTCCTCCAAGGGGCAGAAGTCTTTATCCATGCGGCATCTTCTATCTTCTTCCATCCAGAGCTGAGCGGGTCTATCTTGGCATCCGACGCAGAGCATCCTCTTCCATCCGACGGCGACTGAACAATGAAGGTTCCTTTAAGTGACGTCATCCAAGATGGCATCCCTTCAATTCCGATTGGCTGATAAAATCCTATCAGCCAATCGGAATTAAGGTAGGAAAAGTCCTATTGGCTGATGCAATCAGTCAATAGGATTGATCTTGCATTCTATTGGCTGTTTGAATCAGCCAATAGAATGTGAGCTCAATCCTATTGGCTGATTGCATCAGCCAATAGGATTGAACTTCAATCCTATTGGCTGATTGCATCAGCCAATAGGATTTTTTCTACCTTAATTCCGATTGGCTGATAGGATTCTATCAGCCAATCGGAATTGAAGGGATGCCATCTTGGAGTCGTCACTTAAAGGAACCTTCATTCCCCGTCAGATGGAAGAGGATGCTCCGCGTTGGATGTCTTCAAGATGGACCCGCTCCGGGTGGAAGAAGATAGAAGATGCCGCCTGGATGAAGCCTTCTGTCGGTCTGGATGTCCTCTTCTGGCCAGATCGGATGAAGACTTCTGCCCCTCTGGACATCCACTTGTGCCCGGCTGGGTGAAGACGGCTCAAGGTAGGGTGATCTTCAAGGGGGTAGTGTTAGTTTTTTTTAAGGGGGATTGGGTGGGGGGTATTGTATTTTTTTTACAGGTAAAAGAGCTGATTACTTTAATTGTAGTTAATTGTAGGTAATTTATGTAATTAATTTAATTATAGTGTAGTGTTAGGTGTAATTGTAATTTAGGTTAGGATTTATTTTACAGGTAAATTTGTACTTATTTTAACTAGGAAGTTATTAAATAGTTAATAACTATTTAATAACTATTGTACCTAGTTAAAATAAATACAAAGTTGCCTATAAAATAAATATAAATCCTAAGCTAGCTACAATGTAACTATTAGTTATATTGTAGCTAGCTTAGGGTTTATTTTATCGGTAATTATTTAGTTTTAAATAGGATTAATTTACTTAATAGTAGTAAATTTATTCGTTTTATTTAAATTATATTTAAGTTAGGGGGTGTTACGCGTTAGCCCATAAAACTCTTAACTACTGACTTTTAAATGCGGTAGGAGTCTTGCCAGGAGAGGGTCTACTGCTCACTTTTTCAGGCGATCGTAATACCGGCATTAGGAAAATCCCATTAAAAAGATAGGATACACAATTGACGTAAGGGGATTTGTGGTATGCGAAAATCACGGAAATTAAGTGAGCGGTAGACCCTCTCCTGCCTGACTCGTAATACCAGCGGGCGTTAAAAAGCAGCATTGGGACCACTCAACGCTGCTTTTTAAGGCTAATGCAAGACTCGTAATCTAGCCGTTAGAATTTTAGGTATCTCAGAAACAGTAAAGGTAAATGAATTAAAATAATTTGTAAAAACACAACTACCAGCAATATTAGGTGTTTCTAAAGGAAAGGGCCCATTTTTGATCGAAAGAATTCAAAGAGTTAATTTAATGAGAAAATATAACTACTCCAGAGACCTTCCTAGACCATTGATAGTAGAGTTTGTGAGCTTTAATACTAAAATATTACTATTTAATGCATATAAACAAAATCATACAGCTACATATCAAGATAGGAGAATCTTTATCATGATTACTCACCTGACACCGCTAGAGCTAGAAGAGAACTGATTCCCTTTATGTAACGAGTTAAACAACAAGGGATTTAAAGCTTTGTTGATATTCCCTGCAAAGATAAAGATCTTATTACAGGACGAGATCAGGTTTTTGAAAAACAGTGAGGAAGTGACTAATTTTTTGGAACATAATAAAAGTGAAGAACAGATATAGATAGGGAGTTTTGGGGCCGGCTGGATGGGTGGGCGGGGTGAGTGAAATTTAATATAACACTTATCACTGACCACTAATAAAAAATATCATATGAACTTTCACTGGGTTTTTTTTGTTTAGTTTTTTTAACAAAAAAACATAACATTCTTATCGTATTATCATGAACACTATTCACCATTATTTATATATTAAAGTTTGAACATAATAATATATATTATACATTTTTAATGTCCACCAAGTAACACTATTAGTCTAGCTACAATTTTTTTTATTTTTTTCCTCCTTGTCTCTCACTACCCATTGCACCTAGTCGACCCCTCTCCTCCCTGCAATTTAGGTAATGCTTAACCTAAAAAATACACAATGATCAATATGGAATGTAGGAGGAATTATTTCCTCTATAAAAAGGTAAACAACTTGAAATCACTAAAAAAAAAAAAATGTAAATCAGATGTGATTTTCTTGCAAGAAACCCATTTACTGGATAAGGAACAAAGGAAACTTAAGAGGGAATGGGTAAAAGAGGTGGTGTTTCTATCACATAAAAAAAAAATAGTAGAGGTTTGGCAATTTTATTTAATAAAAACTTGGATTATGAGATTAAAAAAAAAACTATAGTTGACCCCCAGGGTAGATATATTGTGTTACAAATAGTTATAAATAGAGAATTTATAACACTGTGTAACGTGTATGGACTGAATGAATCAAATTTAGCTTTTTGGGAGAAGCTAGTAAGAATATTGATTAATTTTATTGATAATAAGCTGATTATAGGAGGTGATTTGAACCTTACACCACATTTTTATCTTGATAGAAGTAGCTATAATCCGGACAGTAAAAATAAAAGAGTAGATGAAAGAGGGAAATTTGATTAAAAGAAATGGTCAACTTAATGTTGGAGATACTGGGACTGATAGAAATATGGAGGCATAAATATCCGACCCTAAGAGAATATACTTACTCTTTAAAATCTCATATTTGTTTTTTTAGGATTTACTTTTTCCTAGATACAAAGGAAATAGTAAATCAAGTAGATGAAGTGGAAATTAACAGTATAATTATATCGGATCATGCACCGGTAGTTCTAAAAATGGATTTTGTGGAAAGGTGATAACTAAGCGTCAACTATATAATGCAACAGACCTCCAGCTCTAATAAATTGGCACCTAGTTGCCAAGGGTGGATTTAATTTTAAGATTGGATATCAGAGCGCCAAACAACGTAGGCAGGGTCTATGGGCAGATAGTCAAATACCAAAGGTAACAATAGGTTGAAATAATATGATTTAATACATAAGAAAAAAGTTGGTACATTTAAAATTATACAACAATTAGTCATGGATCCATGTTACACTTTAAAATATATATTGAAACACTACGAACAATTTAAAAATGCTTGTAGAACAATGAATAACAAAAAAGAAAAAAAAAAAAAAATCTAACAAATAATGTCTATCGCATAAAACTTAAATTCTAATATGTGAATGCTAGGAGCGCTTATGCACACTCTATTTATAAAAACAATGGGTTACAATGCACAGGTGGATAGATTTCAGGTTGCTTGAAACCGGTGGATGTGAAATGTAAGTGGCTCCGAATTGGGGTTTTGCCTATGTGTTTAACCAAAATTGTGTAAATCCTAACAGGTGGACAAAAAATGTTACAGGAATGTCTAGAACCTGAATTCAAAATATAAGACCTGAGGTTGTGCCTATGTGTTTATCCAAAAAGGGTGTAAATCCTAACAAGTGAAAAAACGGGAGAAAAATATTGCAGGGGTGTCTGAACCTTATTTTCAAAATAAACAATGAATTCAAAATAAAACAATATACAAGTGAATTTTTGACAAATCAACTAATGCAAACAAAGCATAAATAGAACCAAAAAAACAAACAAAAAAAACAACAGCACAACTTTAACGTCTGTTCAAATGTGTTTCTGCTTGCAAACTGTGATGTGATGTGAACAAATATCTGTAATAAACACTGAATAGTGGCAAAACTTTGTGATTGGATTGAAATTGAACACAGGCTCTAAATTGATACCCTAAAATACAAATCTAAAGGGCTCAGAGTTGCTGAGCTGGATATAAGGGACTTGCTCAAAGAGCCTCGAGATGTTAATTAAAAGAGACCATATAACAACAGTGGGTTAAAAAACAGATGATATAACATAAAATGCTTAAAAGTCCAAATAAATATTCAAATTGGATAATAAGAATCTTGCTATAGTCTGTCTCAATATGGATCCCAACTGCTGATTATGTAGAAATCTTCTTGGGCAGTAGTTAACAAATAATTCCAACTTGCAATGTTGTCCCTTACCTGCCAAAAAAGGAAAGGCAAACAATAGTGCAGATGGCTTCTTAATGTGATCACAATTAAAATACTCCTTACCAGTCAACCGGTTTCGGTCTCCACTGACCTTTCTCAAGACTGGTTTGAGGTAAGGACCTAGACTGTTATATACCTTGCTGATTAGCAGGTGAAATTACCACCTGTGTAGTAGAACAGGATGTGAAAACAACAATGTTTTCTTTTTCTCCTGGGTTAGAGAGAACATAGCAAAGCTTTTAGTTACCAAGGCAATTTGCTTGTTTTTTCAGAATCAGCTAAAATAATATGAGCATTGTCAAAAATAAAAGTCCAATTATGTAGATATGTTTATAAAAAAATGACCGTTTAAAACACTTTGTGAAAAGTCAAAAAAATGTGTCAAAAAAATTGTCCGTTTAAAACACTTGTAAAGTATCCATTTAAAACATCTGTTTCTATATTTATACTTTCTTAATAAATGATCAAACTTTATGATGCATATTAGGTTATTATTTACTACTGCATATATTGTATTCTTGTGGAATTATTTATGTATATATTGGCCATGTTGTAATACCTAGCACTCATAGGTTCTAATTTGAGGGCTTAAGCCAGAATGTATGTGCTATTGGCTGATTTAGGGGTGTGTTAAATTCCTGCAATCTGATTGCTTGTCTGTGTTTAATGTGCTTCCTTAGCACTATAGACAAGCTGTAAAAGCCTTGACAAAACAAACAAACCAAATTTCTTACATCCTTGCTTCCCTCATAAATAATCATTCGCTATGATCATTATTTAACAGAGGGATTCTAGTTTCTATGTATGAAGCACATAGCTGCTAAATGAGATTTCAAACAGGGTATAATATATTTTATATATGACAAAAGCTTAACACTTTCAGGCAGAGTGTAGTGTGTTTAATGTACAACTTAAGGTTAAAATTACATACTGGAATGAAAATCGTGTTTCTGGCTGACCTATTATGATTATGTGATTTCCTTCAGGTTAACATACTGTTTAAGACAAAAAAGCAGAGACAGAAAACAAAACAAAAAAACAAACAAAAATAAATTAAACAAATCTTGTGCTTTTAACATATAGAGTAAACGGAGAGAGATACACATTTACAACTCATATCTAAGGTTTATATACTCTCTTTTATTGCTACGGTATTTGAAACTGACCCATAGGTCCCTTGGAAATCTGTTTAAGGTAGGGATTGCTTGTATTGTTCTATATACAATATGCAAATGGTCTAGACTACTTGTTGATTCTATTAGTTTGGGAGCTGATATGGTTCTGACTGCAATACTCATAATGGATAGAGGATAAGTATTTCCTCTAAACTAAACTTAGATATCCAAACCTGGTGAAGAGAAAATATATATAAAAAAATATATATAAAAATAAAGTGTATATATGATTAAAACTATCTTCTGACGTCACTTGCATATTATTATTACTGTTTGTTAGATCCAAAGTAAAACTAGTCTCATAATTGATACTTCTATCTTTCATAAATGAGGTAATTCTAGATTGGTTACAACTTTAGGGTCTCTATTGGCTATACTACACAGGTCTTAGGTGTGGACTACCAATAGGATTGTTATAAAGCAGCTAAATAGAAGATTAAATAGCAGTTCAAATATAGATATAATTGAGGTATAAGACCTGTTGTAATTCCACAGATTAATTGGTGTTTATATCCTCTAGAATTATCATATAACTAAATGATTATATCAATACTTAAAAAGGCAGCTTCTCATTCCAAGGGACCTATGGGTCAGTTTCAAATACCGTAGCAATAAAAGAGAGTATATAAACCTTAGATTTGAGTTGTAAATGTGTATCTCTCTCCATTTACTCTATATGTTAAAAGCACAAGATTTGTTAAATTTATTTTTGTTTGTTTTTTTGTTTTGTTTTCTGTCTCTGCTTTTTTGTCTTAAACAGTATGTTAACCTGAAGGAAATCACATAATCATAATAGGTCAGCCAGAAACACGATTTTCATTCCAGTATGTAATTTTTACCTTAAGTTGTACATTAAACACACTACACTCTGCCTGAAAGTGTTAAGCTTTTGTCATATATAAAATATATTATACCCTGTTTGAAATCTCATTTAGCAGCTATGCGCTTCATACATAGAAACTAGAATCCCTCTGTTAAATAATGATCATAGCGAATGATTATTTATGAGGGAAGCAAGGATGTAAGAAATTTGGTTTGTTTGTTTTGTCAAGGCTTTTACAGCTTGTCTATAGTGCTAAGGAAGCACATTAAACACAGACAAGCAATCAGATTGCAGGAATTTAACACACCCCTAAATCAGCCAATAGCACATACATTCTGGCTTAAGCCCTCAAATTAGAACCTATGAGTGCTAGGTATTACAACATGGCCAATATATACATAAATAATTCCACAAGAATACAATATATGCAGTAGTAAGTAATAACCTAATATGCATCATAAAGTTTGATCATTTATTAAGAAAGTATAAATATAGAAACAGATGTTTTAAATGGACATTTTACAAGTGTTTTAAACGGACAATTTTTTTGACACATTTTTTTGACTTTTCACAAAGTGTTTTAAACGGTCATTTTTTTATAAACATATCTACATAATTGGATTTTTATTTTTGACAATGCTCATATTATTTTAGCTGATTCTGAAAAAACAAGCAAATTGCCTTGGTAACTAAAAGCTTTGTTATGTTCTCTCTAACCCAGGAGAAAAAGAAAAAAATGTTGTTTTCACATCCTGTTCTACTACACAGGTGGTAATTTCACCTGCTAATCAGCAAGGTATATAACAGTCTAGGTCCTTACCTCAAACCAGTCTTGAGAAAGGTCAGTGGAGACCGAAACCGGTTGACTGGTAAGGAGTATTTTAATTGTGATCACATTAAGAAGCCATCTGCACTATTGTTTGCCTTTCCTTTTTTGGCAGGTAAGGGACAACATTGTAAGTTGGAATTATTTGTTAACTACCGCCCAAGAAGATTTCTACATAATCAGCAGTTGGGATCCATATTGAGACAGACTATAGCAAGATTCTTATTATCCAATTTGAATATTTATTTGGACTTTTAAGCATTTTATGTTATATCATCTGTTTTTTAACCCACTGTTGTTATATGGTCTCTTTTAATTAACATCTCGAGGCTCTTTGAGCAAGTCCCTTATATCCAGCTCAGCAACTCTGAGCCCTTTACATTTGTATTTTAGGGTATTAATTTAGAGCCTGTGTTCAATTTCAATCCAATCACAAAGTTTTGCCACTATTCAGTGTTTATAACAGATATTTGTTCACATCACATCACAGTTTGCAAGCAGAAACACATTTGAACAGACGTTAAAGTTGTGCTGTTTTTATTTGGTTCTATTTATGCTTTATGTTTGCATTAGTTGATTTGTCAAAAATTCACTTGTATATTGTTTTATTTTGAATTAATTGTTTATTTTGAAAATAAGGTTCAGACACCCCTGCAATATTTTTCTCCCGTTTTTTCACTTGTTAGGATTTACACCCTTTTTGGATAAACACATAGGCACAACCTCAGCTCTTATATTTTTGAATTTAGGTTCTAGACATTCCTGTAACATTTTTTGTCCACCTGTTAGGATTTACACAATTTTGGTTAAACACATAGGCAAAACCCCAATTCGGAGCCACTTACATTTCACATCCACCGGTTTCAAGCAACCTGAAATCTATCCACCTGTGCATTGTAACCCATTGTTTTTATAAATAGAGTGTGCATAAGCGCTCCTAGCATTCACATATTAGAATTTAAGTTTTATGCGATAGACATTATTTGTTAGATTTTTTTTTTTTTTTGTTATTCATTGTTCTACAAACATTTTTAAATTGTTCGTAGTGTTTCAATATATATTTTAAAGTGTAACATGGATCCATGAATAATTGTTGTATAATTTTAAATGTACCAACTTTTTTATCTTATGTATTAAATCATATTATTTCAACCTATTGTTACCTTTGGTATTTGACTATCTGCCCATAGACCCTGCCTACGTTGTTTGGTGCTCTGATATCCAATCTTAAAATTAAAAATGGATTTTGATAGGGTACATTGTGATTCCCCCTGTTTTAAATTTCCCAAATTCCTGTATGGCTCAAACCATTTTGGACATTTTATAAAGGAAAAATGGGAGGATTACTAAAACTATAGTATAGAGGTTTGCCATAATATACAAATTTTATGAGAAGCAGGTAAGGCAGTGATTAGGGGCGAGATCACCTCTGTTATAAAATATTACAAAAAATCAGAAGCAATATAAAGATCTAAGTGAGAGAGCAACAAACTCATATAGTAATTATATAGCAACTGGGTCGGCCATCTGGAGTAGGAAATATGTTGAGGATAAAAAAGGGACATTAGAAAATTAAAAGGAAAATTATATAGATTTGGTAACAAATCAGGAAAGTTATTGGCTTCACTGGTTAAAATACATAAAAGAGCGAAACAAATGTTTTCACTGAAATCTAAACAAAAAATAATTTCAGAAATACTATACTAAACTATACTCTTTGGAAAGTGAAAATGAGAAAGACAATAGCCATAATTTTTTAGACGGATTAATATACCGAAGATTACCCAGGAACAATTAAATGCTAAAATAACAATAGAGGAAGTCAGTAAGGTCATAGCCAACTTGCCTCCAGGCAAAGCTTCAGGCCTATATGGCTTGCCTTGTGGATTGTACAAAATGTTGAAGGAGCACCTGGCAGAGGTAATGACATTATTATTTAATGAATATCTTTCTGAAAAAATAACACATTCGGAAAACTTCTCGGCAGCCAACATCATTGTAATTCCTAAGAGTGTGAAAGATCCACAGATGGTTAACTCATATCGCCCGATTTCACTCCTTAATCAGGATTACAAGATACAAGTTTTAGCTAATAGGTTGAAAATTTATACTTCTTAATTTAATTCACAAGGATCAATCAGGGTTTAACGCGTTAGGCCATGCCCACCTTAGGTCACGTTATGCCGACACTGGTCGTCTGGCGGTTTTCTTTCAAACAGCTGTGCTTACAAGAATTTGGCAGATATACCAATTAGGCAGGAACTGGGGACACTTTATACTACCAACGAAGGTGTGGTGAAACCGGTAAGCCTAGGTATTAGTCCATTTTTAAGCACAGACATTACGATTGAACTTTTGCTTTATTATATAATTTTGCAAGCCTGAGGGGGGTTATTGCAGACAGCAAATAAGCCTAAGAATATTGCATCTTTAAATCTACAATACCATGCCTGTACCTTACCTCATTTGATTGAGGATTTCCTTGTGAGTACCCATTTGTGGGGGAATTTTATTGTATACATATCCATTCTTTGTAATACAATTTATTGCACTATGAGAAGTGCTTTTGTGAGCTTGATTTTCTAGAATATATATATATATATATATATATATATATATATATAATGGGAGAAGTGTTATCAGCGCTAGCAAAATGGGGGTGCAAACAAGATTAAGGAAGGCAAATGTATATGTAGATTAGTAATGGAAGGTTAATATAAAAAAATCCAAGGGTGATAATAGGTTAGGACACTAAGAGAGATAGGATACAGTATGTATACCAGCGAACATTCACAATTGCATGAGCTTCCCAAGATATATAAGGGAGACACACAACTCGGATCCAACTGAAACAGAGGGGTTTTCTTGTGGACTAACTCGCTTATCTTACCTCATAACTGATTGAGGGCATCTCTTGTGAGTATATAACCTAAGGGGGTGTTTGGAGTCACGTCCACTGTTTGAGAGGTGCCAAAAGGAACACATTTACTCCCTTGTTTTCTCTCACCATTACTTGACACCATTTGGGACATCTTTATATATAGAGAGACTTTCAACGCTAACATTATTTAAGAGTGTTGTTTTTTTTTATATCTATAGTGTGTTTTTCACAATGTTTATACTTTTATGTTTTTGTGTTTATTTATATTTGAATGTATTTATTATCAAGCTGCATTTAGACTGATTGTCATTATAGACATATAGCAATTTTTTGTTGTGAACTTTTTAAATGTTTTAATGTTCGCTGGTATACATACTGTATCCTATCTCTCTTAGTGTCCTAACCTATTATCACCCTTGGATTTTTTTATATTAACCTTCCATTACTAATCTACATATACATTTGCCTTCCTTAATCTTGTTTGCACCCCCATTTTGCTAGTGCTGATAACACTTCTTCCATTTTCCTTCTATATATCCTTTTACAGAAATAATTGGAAGAGATATTTCGCCTTATTGGGGGCTTGTGTCTTAGCAGCTTTCAATAGGGGGATTGCAACCATTAATTTATTATATTGGAACTTATTCATCCTTTTTATTCATATACACAGTTTTATTGTATTCATATGTGTGTGTGTATATATATATACTGTAATTTGATGAGAGAGATCGAGAGAGATCGAGAGAGATCGAGAGAGATCGAGAGAGATCGAGAGAGATCGAGAGAGATCGAGAGAGATCGAGAGAGATCGAGAGAGATCGAGAGAGATCGAGAGAGAGATATCGAGAGAGAGAGAGAGATATCGAGAGAGATATCGAGAGAGATCGAGAGATCGAGAGAGATATCGAGAGAGATCGAGAGATCGAGATCGAGAGAGATCGAGATCGAGAGAGATATCGAGAGAGAGATATCGAGAGAGAGAGAGAGATATCGAGAGAGAGAGAGAGATATCGAGAGAGAGATATCGAGAGAGAGAGAGAGATATCGAGAGAGAGATATCGAGAGAGAGAGAGAGATATCGAGAGAGATATCGAGAGATATCGAGAGAGATCGAGAGATATCGAGAGAGATCGAGAGAGATCGAGAGAGATATCGAGAGAGAGATATCGAGAGAGAGATATCGAGAGAGAGAGAGAGATATCGAGAGAGATATCGAGAGAGATATCGAGAGAGATCGAGAGATCGAGAGAGATCGAGAGATCGAGATCGAGAGAGATCGAGATCGAGAGAGATATCGAGAGAGAGATATCGAGAGAGAGAGAGAGATATCGAGAGAGAGAGAGAGATATCGAGAGAGAGATATCGAGAGAGAGAGAGAGATATCGAGAGAGATATCGAGAGATATCGAGAGAGATCGAGAGATATCGAGAGAGATCGAGAGAGATCGAGATCGAGAGAGATATCGAGAGAGAGATATCGAGAGAGAGAGAGAGATATCGAGAGAGAGAGAGAGATATCGAGAGAGAGAGATAGAGAGAGAGAGAGAGATATCGAGAGAGAGAGAGAGATATCGAGAGAGAGAGAGAGAGATCGAGAGAGAGAGATCGAGAGAGAGAGATAGAGAGAGAGAGATAGAGAGAGAGAGATAGAGAGAGAGATAGAGAGAGAGAGATCGAGAGAGAGAGATCGAGAGATAGAGAGAGAGAGATAGAGAGAGATAGAGAGATCGAGAGAGAGATCGAGAGAGAGATCGAGAGAGAGATAGAGAGATAGAGAGAGATAGAGAGATCGAGAGAGAGATCGAGAGAGAGATCGAGAGAGAGAGATAGAGAGATCGAGAGAGAGAGATCGAGATAGAGAGATCGAGAGAGAGAGATCGAGATAGAGAGATCGAGAGAGAGATCGAGAGAGAGATCGAGATAGAGAGATCGAGAGAGAGATCGAGAGAGAGATCGAGAGAGAGATCGAGAGAGAGATCGAGAGAGAGATCGAGAGAGAGATCGAGAGAGAGATCGAGAGATCGAGAGAGAGAGATCGAGAGAGATCGAGAGAGATCGAGAGAGAGATCGAGAGAGAGATCGAGAGAGAGATCGATAGAGAGATCGAGAGATCGAGAGAGAGATCGAGAGATCGAGAGAGAGAGATCGAGAGAGAGATCGAGAGAGAGAGATCGAGAGATCGAGAGAGAGATCGAGAGAGAGATAGAGAGATAGAGAGAGAGAGATCGAGAGAGAGATAGAGAGATAGAGAGATCGAGAGAGAGATCGAGAGAGAGATCGAGAGAGAGATCGAGAGATCGAGAGAGAGAGATCGAGAGAGAGAGATCGAGAGAGAGATAGAGAGATAGAGAGATCGAGAGAGAGATCGAGAGAGAGATAGAGAGAGAGATCGAGAGAGAGATAGAGAGAGAGAGATAGAGAGAGATAGAGAGATCGAGAGAGAGATCGAGAGAGAGATCGAGAGAGAGATAGAGAGATAGAGATCGAGAGAGAGATCGAGAGAGAGATCGAGAGAGAGAGATAGAGAGATCGAGAGAGAGAGATCGAGATAGAGAGATCGAGAGAGAGATCGAGATAGAGAGATCGAGAGAGAGATCGAGAGAGAGATCGAGAGAGAGATCGAGAGAGAGATCGAGAGAGAGATCGAGAGAGAGATCGAGAGAGAGATCGAGAGAGAGATCGAGAGATCGAGAGAGAGAGATCGAGAGAGATCGAGAGAGATCGAGAGAGAGATCGAGAGAGAGATCGAGAGAGAGATCGATAGAGAGATCGAGAGATCGAGAGAGAGATCGAGAGATCGAGAGAGAGAGATCGAGAGAGAGATCGAGAGAGAGAGATCGAGAGATCGAGAGAGAGATCGAGAGAGAGATAGAGAGATAGAGAGAGAGAGATCGAGAGAGAGATCGAGAGAGAGATAGAGAGATAGAGAGATCGAGAGAGAGATCGAGAGAGAGATCGAGAGAGAGATCGAGAGAGAGATCGAGAGATCGAGAGAGAGAGATCGAGAGAGAGAGATCGAGAGAGAGATAGAGAGATAGAGAGATCGAGAGAGAGATCGAGAGAGAGATCGAGAGATCGAGAGATCGAGAGAGAGAGATCGAGAGAGAGAGATCGAGAGAGAGATAGAGAGAGATCGAGAGAGAGAGATCGAGAGAGAGATAGAGAGATCGAGAGATCGAGAGAGAGAGAGAGATATCGAGAGAGAGAGATCGAGAGAGAGATAGAGAGATAGAGAGATCGAGAGAGAGAGATATCGAGAGAGAGAGATAGAGAGAGAGAGAGAGATATCGAGAGAGAGAGAGAGATATCGAGAGAGAGAGAGAGAGATCGAGAGAGAGAGATCGAGAGAGAGAGATAGAGAGATAGAGAGATAGATAGAGAGAGAGAGATCGAGAGAGAGAGATCGAGAGATAGAGAGAGATAGAGAGATCGAGAGAGATAGAGAGATCGAGAGAGAGATCGAGAGAGAGATCGAGAGAGAGATAGAGAGAGAGATCGAGAGAGAGATCGAGAGAGAGAGATCGAGAGAGAGATCGAGAGAGAGATAGAGAGATAGAGAGATAGAGAGATCGAGAGAGAGAGAGAGAGAGATCGAGAGAGAGATCGAGAGAGAGATCGAGAGAGAGATCGAGAGATCGAGAGAGAGAGATCGAGAGAGAGAGATCGAGAGAGAGAGATCGAGAGAGAGATAGAGAGATAGAGAGATAGAGAGATCGAGAGAGAGAGAGAGAGAGATCGAGAGAGAGATCGAGAGAGAGATCGAGAGAGAGATCGAGAGAGAGATCGAGAGAGAGATCGAGAGATCGAGAGAGAGAGAGAGATAGAGAGATAGAGAGATAGAGAGATCGAGAGATCGAGAGAGAGAGATAGAGAGATAGAGAGATAGAGAGAGATAGAGAGATAGAGAGATAGAGAGAGATAGAGAGATCGAGAGAGAGAGATAGAGAGATCGAGAGATAGAGAGAGATAGAGAGAGATAGAGAGATCGAGAGAGAGAGAGAGAGAGATCGAGAGAGAGATCGAGAGAGAGATCGAGAGAGAGATCGAGAGAGAGATCGAGAGAGAGATCGAGAGATCGAGAGAGAGAGAGAGATAGAGAGATAGAGAGATAGAGAGATCGAGAGATCGAGAGAGAGAGATAGAGAGATAGAGAGATAGAGAGAGATAGAGAGATAGAGAGATAGAGAGAGATAGAGAGATCGAGAGAGAGAGATAGAGAGATCGAGAGATAGAGAGAGATAGAGAGAGATAGAGAGATCGAGAGAGAGAGAGAGAGAGATCGAGAGAGAGATCGAGAGAGAGATCGAGAGAGAGATCGAGAGAGAGATCGAGAGAGAGATCGAGAGAGAGATCGAGAGATCGAGAGAGAGAGAGAGATAGAGAGATAGAGAGATCGAGAGAGAGAGATAGAGAGATAGAGAGATCGATAGAGAGAGATAGAGAGAGAGAGAGAGATAGAGAGATAGAGAGAGAGAGAGAGATAGAGAGATAGAGAGATAGAGAGAGATAGAGAGATCGAGAGAGAGAGATAGAGAGATCGAGATCGAGAGAGAGATATCGAGAGAGAGAGAGAGATCGATCGAGAGATCGAGAGAGAGAGATCGAGAGAGAGAGATAGAGAGAGATAGAGAGAGATAGAGAGATAGAGAGAGATAGAGAGATCGAGAGATAGAGAGATCGAGATCGAGAGAGAGATATCGAGAGAGAGAGATCGAGAGAGAGATCGAGAGAGAGATCGAGAGATCGAGAGATCGAGATAGAGAGATCGAGAGAGAGAGAGAGATCGAGAGAGAGAGAGAGATCGAGAGAGAGAGAGAGAGAGATCGAGAGAGAGAGAGAGAGATCGAGAGAGAGAGATCGAGAGATATCGAGATCGAGAGATATCGAGAGAGAGAGATCTCTAATCAAAAAGAGGAAGAACACCCAACACAAGGAAAATAGAGGAGGAAGAGGGCATCCAAAGAAAAGGGAGACAATTATACAAGGAATTTTTAATTTATCATCCAAAAATATTAGTGAAAAAGAGAAACCAATTTTATCAAAGGGACTTAAGTTTATCCCTATTCAAAGAACAAATTATTTTCAATTATTCATTGATGCTCAAAAATTTGTAAGAAATTTAACTGAAATGTTTTTATGCCAAAAACCCACCAGTTCAATACATTCCACCTGAAACTACTCAGTCTGAAATTTCCAGAAATAAATTTAAGAATCTATCTAGATTCTACCCCAGCCACAGTAAAGGATCTGATATTAAGGTATTCAGTAAAATGCTTATGAGGGATATGGATAATTTATCACATAAACACAAACATCATAATCTTACTAAACAAGAATCTGATATTCTGGAAGCATTTAACAAAAGAGAGGCTATAGTTATAAAGGAGGCTGATAAAGGGGGAGGAGTTGTGATATTTGATAAGGAATATTATATGAAAGAGGCCAATATAATTTTAGGAGATTTAAATACCTATATTGTCTTAAAAAATAATCCTAAAAAGAATTTCACAGAAACACTATACAAGCTAATTCTAGAAGCTCAGAATCAGAGAATAATATCTAAAGATGAATTTGAATTTTTATTTAAGGAAAACTCTAGAACCCCATCTTTTAATTTTTACCTAAAGTTCACAAGCATGCCACAAGACCACCAGGCAGGCCCATCATAAGTGGTATAGATTCCTTAACATCCCATTTATTGGCTTTCATAGATTACCATTTACAACGATATGCACAACAAGCAAGATCACATTTAAAAGACACTAAATATATCTTTAAAAGTATGCAGGATATCACTTGGCAAGAAAAAATATATATGGGTAACCATGGATGTAACCTCCCTCTATTCAATTATAGATCATAAGAAGGGATTAGAGGCTGTTAAATGGAAACTCACCATGGATGAAAAATTGGAACCAAAACTCTTAGATTTTATTACTAGAGCTATAGATTTTATTTTACATCACAATTTATTTTGGTTTAATGACCAATTCTTTTTACAGATATGCGGTACTGCCATGGACACCAGGTTGCATTGAGTTATGCAAACATTTTAATAGATCATTTTGAAAATAAATATGTATAGCAAAATGAGGAATTCGGTGCAGACCTGTTGTCCTGGCATATATACATCGATGATGTGATTTGTATATGGAAAGGGGGATAAAAAAAAATTAGAATAATTTATGAAAAACATCAATGAAAATACTCAGTCCATAATTCTAACACTGGAACATCATAATCATGAAATAATTTTTTTGGACCTAACTCTATATATTAGTGATAATAAGGTACAAAGCAAAACTTTTTTTAAGAAATGTGATACCAATACATATGTAAAGCATGACAGTTGCCATCATCCGAACTGGTTAAAGGCTGTACCAAAGGGCCACTTCCTAAGGATACAGAGAAACTGTAGTTCCATAGAAGAATATGAGAAACAGTCCAATATTCTCAAACACAGATTTATACAAAAAGGATATAATATTGTGATTCTTGAGGCAGAAAGAAATTAAACAAAAAATAGGAATAGATCAGATCTCCTTAATAAGATAACAAAGAAAGAAAATACAACAAATAACTTTCCAAAATATGTCACCACCTTTAATGTAGAACATTATTCAATTAAAAAAATAGAAAGACACTGACATATTCTGAAAGAGGATGAGTTCCTAGGTTCAATGATCCCCAATAAGCCCCAAATTATTTTTAGAAAAGGACACAATTTCAAACAAAAACTAGCACCATCAATGATTAAAGGGGTGGTCCTAAACCCCCCACAAATCAGTGATATGAAAGGCTTTTTGCACATGTGGGAAATGTAAGGGATGTAATTATACAAGAAGAACCCACAAAACATTGAATTCCTCTGTTACTGGAAAACTTTTGAAATTAAAGAATTCGTTACATATAAAACAAGAATGTTATATACCTATTGCAGTGTGGATGTAAAAGTCAATATTTAGGGCAAACGTCCATGTTTTTAAAAACAAGAATAATGGAGCATCTTAATAAAATAGAAAAAGAATATGATGATCATGGAATACCTCTGTACTGCAATAGTTGTAATCTTTTAAAAAAAGAAACCTTTCTGTGGCTGGGGATAGAAAAATGTAAAACTCATTGGAGAGGTGATGATATGGCTAAAGAGCTAGATCAAAGAGTGTTAAGATGGATTCACACACTTAAAACTTATGCCCATTGAGGTCTAAATAAAGACACTAAAATTACCGCTTTTGTTTAAAGTTAATAACACCACTATACATAGATACATTTATTTATCTTTGCATAGAATATAAGTTGCTCCAACATTTCTCAGTGATTATTTGATACTTTGTACTCCGTTGTTTTAAAGCAATCTTTATATGCCTAGCCATTTATTTATGGCAATACAATGAAAATGTTGATGGATACTCTATACTCCATTGTTTCAAACAATCTTTATATTTTTAGCCATTAATCTGTGGTGATAGAGCTATTGATGTTGTTCATGACATTAATGCTTCTTTTTTCTTATTTCCAATGTCATTTAGTTTAATACGGCATAGCCAATGATAAAACTATATTTCTTAAAATGGGACATTAGTGATTGGATACAATTGAACATGTGATTAAACAGAGCAAGCGGACCTGACTTGGAACTAGTATGAAGAAATGGCTCGAAAGGGAACTTAAACACTCTACTCTCAATGATTGGTTAAGAATCTTACAAATATAATTAATTTATTGGTCGCTTTCTTCTACTTTATATTGAATTAGCGCTTCTGAAATGTTTTTACATTTAGTAGAGATTGGTGAATTGTATTATATATGTTATTGTTTATTACCTAGATAGTGTTCAAAGATATTAGAAATTTGTTTTTAATTAGAATTTTTATGTGAACATGTGTAAACCTGTTTCCAACCAATGGGATTACGAGTGGCGTTTTTTACTCTGTATTTAAGGCCACCTGTGCTGCGGTAAGGTATGCTACGGTTTGTAAAGCTATTATCTGTGAATGCTCTTGAAAAAAGACGATACTGACTGTTGAAATGCGTTGGGCAAAATAAAATCTGCTTTTTATTTAAGCTGCTGAAAATGTCTTCCTTTCTTTGAAACACCTGAGGAGCCGTTTATCTCAATTTATACTGTGAGTATCTACACTTTTTTTTTTTTTTTTTTTTTTTTTTTTTTTTTTTTAAAATCAAAATTTTTTATTTAAGGTATTTAGAAGTACATGATATATGGCAGTATAATAGGTGCATCATCTAAATAACAAAAAAAGAGAAAATAATAGACAACAATCTTCAATATACAATACGCCTCAAAAATATTTCACCTGAATTCCAAGAATTTCAGAAATTAAATGAACTCATATGGCATATCATGACATGAATAAGTACTACAATAGTCACTACTAATGCAAGAGTGATAAACCAATTTGATACCTTAAAGTTTTTGTGTTTTCCAAATTACTGATGTACTTCTTTAAAAAAAACAAATAAGCTGCCTATTAGAAAGATACTTTAAACTGGAATATTTAGAGTAATGACATACTATATGAAAAGTACAGTGCTTACAACATCAGAAAACTATCTTAACTAAGAAGTTCTAACCTTTAACAACTTGAGTAGCAAGTTTCCTCATATGGCATAAAAGGTAGCTCTTGTACCTAAGAAAATATATGGTATAAAAAAGGAAAATTAGCATGGCATACTATATGAAATATGTTCTTTGCATAGGATGTGAGGAGGGACTACCCAATTACACAGATGACAGAAGGACTCTTACACACCATCCACCTATCTAGATGGTATCCTAACATCTGGAGAGTTTAAAATGAACATAAAGGTTAACTTGCATAAAAACAATTGGGGACAGGTTGGCTCCAACCAAGGTGAGATAAAGATAAGCGATGCTGGCATACTCATATCAGAATAATATATAAGAAGGAAATTAGACTATCATTGTGCACCAAAGACTTGTAACTGCAGCCAATCTCCGGGCATTCAGATCTCTCTAAAGATACCCCTTCAGTAAAACAAAAAAGGTCATCATGCCAAGCCAAATATAGTCCTAATCTCACTGATACTATATCTCATCCCTTGCGCCACATTAACAGTAATTAATTGTAAAACATCACCATGTGGAAGTTTATCAGGGAACTAATAGATATATACAGAAAATTATTTTGGGAGGTCCGTAACTAATATGCCTCATACATTAGGCAAGTCTAAGGTACTATAGCAAAGGATGAAATATTGTCCCTACAGCTTATTACTGAATAGGTATATACAGAAAATTATTTTTGGGAGGCCTATAATTAATATGCCTTGTATATTAGGCAGGACTAAGGTATTATAGCAAAGGATAAAATATTGTCCCTGCAGCTTATTGCAGACAGACTGGTACTAAATATAAGCTATATAAATCTTAGATCTAATAGGTATAGTACCCATTTCCAGATGTCAATAGACGCCATCTAACTCAGCCCCTGCTCTTATATTTAAATATATATAATGTATTTATATATACGTATATATTCCAAAAGCTAAGGGAAGTCTGCAAACATTATTTCAAGCAAACCCAAACACATAAGCATAGTTGCTCCTTACCTACAGACCATATACCCTAAAGGTGTGATTAATTAAAAGATAATAGGTGACTTAGACATTTACATAGTTAAATAACAAAACAAAAAAAACAACAATATTAATAATATCCATAGCATTTGCATACAGTGGGCCCCAAACATAAAGTTGTATAGAAACATTTAAGAGTAATATAACTATGGGTGTAACCGAAAATAAGAACCTTTATATCTATGAGCATAAGTCTTAGTATAGTGTCCAAAAAGTCCCAGTCATCCAACAACCTGGTACGGGGGTAAGGAAGCAGGGCCTCATCTGTATGTCATCCAGAATTAGCCCACTCCTACTTTTATGTGGAATGTAGGGGATAAATTATATTCTATTTGAATTGCTCTCCAACCTGGAACATAGACCCCTAGTCCAGCACTGACTCTGAGATGACGTCTAAGGGGTGAATAGAGTAGTGACCGGACCGCTGTACCTCCAGAGGCACACGCACTTGCAAATTGCATAGCTGACTCAGGGCACAACTGCTTTCTCGGCAAAAACTCCTCACCTTCGTTCCTCTTCACATTGCTGGCCGATAAGGTCAGCGCTGCTGGCTGCGCATATATTGCCGAAAGGCTCCTTTTCTGGATGTCAGTGTCATCCTCATTACCCCTGCAGGGACCGGCCGCATCCCCTCCTAGGGGGGCAGAGGACACCAAGGAGCAGTCTGTGCATAGGTTCTCATACATTTGGCCCCTGAAAGCTTGAAGATGAGGCGTTAGGTCAGGTCTGTGCAACGCCGTGCTCGTGTATGGGCTTGTTAGATTATCAGTCCATTCCTCCACTCCACCCACCACACCGTATCTCTGCGCCTTAAAAAGCAGACTCTCCGGTCGTGTAACTTGGCATTCAGCCCTCAGATTCATAAACCTGCAATCAATTAAGCGTTCCAATGCTTCTAGCATAGATAGAATCGCAGCACAGGAGTCCTCCATAGTGACAGCTTTATGCGTTGTTATGGCTAGTTTAGCAAAAAGTAGCAGATGAATACTGCACTACTCGAGTAAAGTGCGTACTCGAGGAGGGGGGTGATGTTTGCGTATGATGAAAGTGTGGCCTACTCACCAGGTCCTTACCGTAAAGACCTAGTATAAGATATCCTGCATATTAAAGCATCTTTCAGCTCCTTGTCTTCTCCAGTGTGTGCTCTTTAGTTTCCAATGTAAGAAGTCCAATTTGAGAGAATAAATTCGATAGATATTTATGAGTTTGAGGAGCTCCATAAGATTGCTTCTGATCATGGCCGTCTCCAAGCCACGCCCCTGAGTATCTACACTTTTTATATTACAGCGTATGGATACAATATTTCAGTGCCATATCCTTTTACTTTGAGGAAGTTGTGGAATACACCCCAGTGACTCGTTGGGAACCTTTGGTGAATTAGCACCTCCATCTGCACACACATATTGATTGAACAGCCTTTGGGAGAGACTGTGGGACGGCAGCAGTTTAAGAAACTAAAGCATACCCCCCAACTGTCCCGATTTTCACAGGACAGTCCCAATTTTAGGGGTCTGTCCCGAGTTGCTAGCCACCTGTCCCGCATTGCCCCATGCATTTAAAAAAAAAAATTTAATTTTATTTTTTATTCTATTGGGCACATACTCAGAAGCAGCTGGCTTTTCTCTCCCAGGGTTATATACCTGTCCTTGTGGAAAAGTAATGGTGTGAATAGGAAGGCTGTATACCCTCTGACCTCAGGTAATGGTGACCTCTAACCCCTATTAGTGATGACGTCTACCCCCGGTGATAATACTAGCATGCCTTCAGTTTTATACAATGAGCTAACACCAGGGTAACGAACAGTGGCAGCCTCAGACTGCTAGCTAATGTGCTTGCCAACCCCAGGATCCCATACAATGAGTTACAGATACCCATATATGATGTAGTGTGTGTATCTGCATTTATAAGTGTAAGCTGTGCAGTGTGTGTATCTGTATGTATAATTGTGTGTATATCTGCATGTATAATTGTATGCGATGTAGTGTGTGTGTGTGTATCTGTATGTATACGTGTATGCTATGTAGTGCGTGTGTATCTGCCTGTATAAGTATGATATGTAGTGTGTGTCTGCATGTGTAAGTGTATGCTATGTAGTGTGCGTGTATCTGCATGTGTAAGTGTATGTTATGTAGTGTGTGTGCATGTGTAAGTGTATGCTATGTAGTGTGTTACTGTGCTTTTTTGCTAACTTTAAAGGCCAGAATCTAGAATATTAATGAGGAAAGCAGTTTTAAAGAATCTATTATTAAATGTTCAATTAAGATAAAAATATTTAGCACTGTCTCTGTAAAGTTTAATTAAATACAGAGCTCACATAGCTGTACAAGTGGTTTGAGCTTGTGTCTGATTTGCTGCCTAAGAGTAATAAAATATATGACTTTATTTAGAATTGTATTTATATTACTTTGCTTATGATTTTTTTTTAAGTCCCGCTCCTGCCCACCACATTTCAAATTTTTTCGGGGGGGGGGGTGTCCCTCTTTTGAATTTTGAAATGTTGGGAGATATGCTAAAGGGGAGTAAACACCTATATTGTATATTGTTTTTCTATAGATATAGATACATATTTTTAAAAATTATATAATATATATATATATATATGGTCCTAAGGTGTTAAGATTGTAGGTACTTTTTTCAATTTAGGATCCTTACATAACAGAGAAGCAAATTGTTTTGGAAGCTATTTATTCATATTGTATCACAATGAAGTTAAATACCATAGTCAGTTTAAACTACACTTGTAAAGTACAGAGCCTTGTTTGTGTTGAGTTTTATTTAATTATTATTTTGCAGCAGTTTATTAATTGTAACCCCTGTTTTAGCACAAACTGGTCTTGTATGTTAAGTATATTCATAACATGGTTTTTAGTTGCTGATGGGTTTGAAAATTTGGCATCAGATATTGTACAATATCTCTAGGATCTCAACATCAACAATCTTTGGTTATTACGTAATAAACAAATATTAATAAACAATAGATATCATATGTGGAATTGCAGTTTTTACTGTTGTGAAAAATATACTATTAAAAAAACATTTTAAAAAGTTTGTGTCTCAATATTTTTTTTTAAGTTTTGGAGCAAGCTATCCAAAAAAGTTTCATTTTTTTCAGACCAGGGCCCCCATGTACTAAAAGGTGAGCAGACAAGCTTCTCAATTCAAGAAGTTGTACGCTCACATTCGATACATATGGGCAGCGGATGAACATGATCAAGTGAGTGTGTAAAGCCGCCCCTTCTCTCGCATGACCAATCTCGTGATAGAAGGTACTGTCAATCACAGAGAGTGAGCAAGCTCTCAGCGAGTTTTCCTCGCCACCTCAGAGGTGGCATAGAGTGCAAGAAGGAGCAGTCTAATAGCCGCAGCTTCTTACATTGCGGGAAGCAGACTCGGATATGCAAACCTTTCCCCCGCAAGGGCTCCAGAGCAGTTTTCGCTGCTTAGTACATGGAGCCTAAGGGCTTTCTACCATTTTGATCGAATGAACATTTGAAATAGCCCAAAACTGAGTTATTTTCACATACTGAGCAATTTTAAAAAATGTTGTACATTTTCCTCTTTTCATATCTTGCTCTTTTTAGCATTACTTTGAATAAACAATAGACTATTTTTGACAAAGTATTTCTTTATAATAGATTTCCTTTAAGCTAATATTGTAAAATTTGCAGAATTAAAAATGAGTTTTGCAGTGATTTTTTTATTTTTTGCAAGGCCCAGTAAGTAATCCATTGTAAGTTAAAAACTATTTTATGTTTTATAAGTTAATTTTTTTTTTTATTGTATTAGTTTTTGTAATAGGTATAGTAATATAGTATATCTATCATCTATCGAGTAAGAGATTTAGAATTATTGGATATAAAATAAGCACATTTTCCCCTAGAAGTACTTTGTATACATTGTTACCAAAAGCACCAGGGAACTCCAGGTAATATCTGCAAATTAGATATACAATATCTCACAGTTTGTGCTTCCAAGTTTTGTTTTAAACATAGCAATCCCCTTTATGGTGTAGGGTGCAGCAAGATAAATCACTACTGTAACTATCACTCAAATGATATATATATATTATTTTTAGGAGTTTATCTTTGAGTTTGAGAGTGTGGTAATTCATTTTATTTTACCAGAGAGTTGTTTTATTGTATTAGCTAAACACAGTTTACACTGCATACATATGTGCGTTTGTGTGTGTGAATGTGCTCATGAGTGCTTTGCGTGTGTGTCTATTAATTGATACATTCTTGTATAACTCTTATAACACTTCAATTCATTTACAACTTAGAGCAATTTCTTTACATTCTCCAGGCAGTCCCCAGGTTACAAACAAGTTAGGTTCTGTAGGTTTGTTCTTAAGTTGAATTTGTATGTAAGTTGGAACAGGCACTTTTTTTTTTAGGCGAAAATCTAGCCAAACATTTGTTTAGTTTTGGATAGCATAGGGAAAAACTTGTTGTTCTATCTGTGCCCCTGTTCAGAAAATTTCACATCACTTTCTGTCCTTGTGACAATTGGATTTTTAGTATTTTGGGTTATCCTGGAAAGAAGGATTGGCGATAAAGCTCTATTTACTCCGTTTGTAAGTACGAGTTGAACTTAAGTCGCATATCTGTAAACCGGGGACTGTCTGTACACTTAAAGTGAGAAAAACCCAAATAAAGGGACATGAAACCCACATTTTTTCTTTCATGATTTAAAAAGAGCATATGATTTTAATCAACTTTCTAATTTACTTTTATTATCTAATTTGCATCATTCTCTTGATATACTTTGCTAAAAAAACATATCTAAATAGGCTCAGTAGAAGCTGATTGGTTGCTGCACATAGATGCCTCGTGTGAGTGGCTCACCCATGTTTATTGCTATTTATTTAACAAAGGATATCTAAAGAATGAAACAAATTAGATAATAGAAATAAATTGGAATGTTGTTTAAAATTGTATTCTCTACTTGAATCATGATATAATTTTTTGGGGTTTAGTGTCCCTTTAAGGGCCAAAATGACTTCTTCCTGCCACAGATACACCCCATACCTTGTTTTACTATATTAATTAGGCAGTATATGTTTTCCTTCTGCATATTTCTAATCTATTTCCTATGACTTTCCCAAATTCACTGCCTATTCTTGAGGTTACTAAAAATGATCTTAATTTTCTTTCCCCTTCTTTGTTTTTAAATTCAATTATGCTATGTTTTACTTGATTGTTTTCATTATTTTATTTTAAGTCTCTTCATTCATTTGCTTTTCCTAGAACAAACTTATCCCTCTAAGCCTGTGAATTAGATACTCAATAAAATGGCACTGCTTTGCTCTGTATATTAAGAAAAATATATTTCTTAACCTATAAAAATACATGAACTCTGGGAACTGAGCCCAATGGAAAACAAGGGTTTAAGTCTATTTAAGAGCTTAAGAACATGAATTTATGGTAAATTATTTTTTTAGGATGATATTCTAAAGACAAAAAGCTTTTTACTACCATATGTTAAACATACTCTGTATCCATCTGCATTAGGTAATGGGGAATACAGAATAATTATGCAATTGAAAAATCACTTGTTATAATTTATTTAATCAGTTTATTATTGTATTAATTATAAAGTTTGCATTTAATTAAGATGAGGCTTCATTTGTATTATTACCCTTAAGGTTTAGGTCTAAGGATTTAATTGCATTTTTAATATAATTCCATCAAATACAGCAACACTTGCATCTTCAATTCTATTCAATTTTCTAAAACAAAATAATGATAAAATTAAGTCAAAATACATCATTTGGGACATACACTTCTAGATATGATTTCAGAAAAATCTTTTCTGTATGTTTAGTGATTAAATTGTATTTAGTATTATCAATAAGCTTACTCCAGCATCTATTATTATTATTATTATTATTATTATTATTCTTTATTTATAAAGCGCCAACAGATTCCGCAGCGCTGCCCATGGGTACAAGTATAACAGTACAATGGAGAAACGGTACGATAAGACAAAATTTTACAGACAAAAACAGGGGGAATTGAGGGCCCTATTGACGTGGGCACTTACAATCTAGATGGGTAGGATGGGAAACAGGAGGTGGGGACTGCAAAGGTGAGAATGATATTAGTGAGGAGATAGAGGGCAGCTGTTAGTTAAGTGAAGTTAGTATGTTAATAAGTCGGGTGATAAGCTTCCCTGAACAGAAAGGTCTTTAGGGAACGTTTAAAGGAGGAGAGGTTAGGGGCAAGTCTGACTGCACGAGGAAGTGCGTTCCAGAGGGTTGGTGCCGCCCCAAGAGAAGTCTTGTAGTCTAGCATGAGAGGAGGTGATGGTAGAGGATGCAAGAAGCAGGTCATTGTTGGATCTTAGCGGGCGGGCGGGCAGGAGTGTATTTGTTGATAAGTGAGGACAGGTAGGGTGGGGCAGCATTGGTGAGGGCTTTGTAGGTCAGGGTGAGAATTTTGAATTTAACTCTGTAGTGAATGGGAAGCCAGTGAAGGGACTCACAGAGAGGTGCAGCAGAAACAGAGCGTTGAGAGAGGTGGATTAGTCTGGCAGATGCATTAAGGATGGATTGGAGGGGAGAGAGGGAGGCCAGTTAGTAAGTTGTTACAGTAGTCAAGTCGGGAAATTACCAGGGAGTGGATTAGCTGTTTAGTAGTTTCAGCACTTAGAAATGGACAAATTTTGGAGATATTGCGTAGGTGGTTGCGGCAGGATGAAGAGAGCAATTGGATGTGGGAAATGGACAGATTTGAGTCAAGCGTGACTCCAAGGCAGCAGAATTGGGGTGATTGGGAGATAGTTGTGCCACCAACAGTGATGGACAAATTAGAAACTGGAGTAGAGTTAGAGGGGGGGAATTAGAAGTAGTTCGGTCTTGGACATGTTTATACTTAGGTGGTGAGAGGCCATCCAGGAGGAAATGCCAGATAAGGAGTCACTGATGTGAGAATTGACAGAAGGAGATAGTGCAGGGGTGGAAAGGTAGATCTGGGTATCGTCAGCATAGAGATGATAGCTGAAGCCATAGCTTTTGATAAGTTTACCCAGTGAAGAAATGTAAATAGAGAGGAGTAGAGGACCCAGGACAGAGCCTTGAGGTACTCCAACAGACAGAGGCAAAAGAGAGGAGGAGTCGCCAGCAGAAGAGACAGAGAAGGATCTGTTAGAGAGATAAGAGTGAATCCAGGAGACGGCAGTGTCACAGACCCCAAGAGAGCTGAGAGTCTGTAGGAGAAGGGGATGGTCAACAATGTCAAAAGCAGTAGAGAGGTCCAGTAAGATGAGTATAGAGTAGTAGCCTTTGTTTTTAGCAGAAAGGAAATCATTAGTAACCTTGGAGAGGGCAGTCTCAGTTGAGTGTTGGGGACGGAAGCCAGATTGCAGGGGGTCGAGCAATGAGTTGGAGGACAGGAATTGGGTTAGGCGATTGAAAACTAGTTTCTCAAGTAATTTTGAAGCTAGTGGGAGCAGTGATATGGGGTGGTAGTTTGCAGGGGAGTTAGGGTCAAGGGAGGGTTTTTTGAGGATGGGGGTAACCTTTGCATGTTTGAAGGAGGCAGGGAATGAGCCGGTAGAAAGGGATAGGTTGAATATGTGAGTAAGAGCCGGAGTGAGGGTGGAAGACAGAGGGGGAATTAGATGTGAAGGAATAGGGTCAAGTGGGCAGGTAGTGAGGTGAGAGGAAGACAAAAGGGAAGCCACTTCGCTCTCAGTGGTTGGAAGGAGGGTGCAGAGAGTGGCAGAGGGGGTGACTGGGAGTGAAGTTGGGAGATTGCAGGTTTATGTTGGGATGTTTCTTTGGATGGCAAGTGTTTTATTGAAAAAATAGTCAGCAAGGTCTTGAGCACTGAATGCAGATGAGGGGGGTGGTGCAGGTTGGTAGAGGAGAGAATTGAAGATGGAGAAGAGTCTTTTAGGGTTTGAAGAGTGAGTGGATATAAGAGAAGAGAAGTATGCTTGCTTAGCTAAGCAAAGGGCAGAGGTGTAAGAGTAAAGAGTGAACTTATAGTGCAGGAAATCAGGTTCAGAGTGGGATTTCCTCCAGGCACGTTCAGCAGTGCGTGAGCATTTTTGTAGGTAGCATGTTTGTTGGGAGTGCCAGGGCTGGAGCTGACGACGTGGGGCTTTGCGAAGTTGGGGCGGAGCAAGAGTGTCAAGTGCAGCGGAGAGAGTATTGTTATAGTGGGTTATAGCAAGGTCAGGGCAGGATATCGTGGAAGTGTCGGAGAGGGGTATATGAATAAGATAGGAGAGTTGAGGAGGGTCCACAGTGTGCAGATTTCTACTGGTGCGGGGGCGAGAGGGGGAAGTAGGTTTAGCATCTATATTGGGATTAAAGGTGAGCAGATGGTGGTCAGAGATGGGAAATGGTTGACAGGCAACATCAGAGAGAGAGAGCAGAGATAGGAGAATACCAGATCAATAGAGTGTCCATCACGGTGGGTAGGGCATAGGGTGGATTGTGAGGCCGAAGGAGTTAGTGAGTGAGAGAAGTTTAGAGGCAGCAGGGGCAGATGGGTTGTCAATAGGGATGTTGAAGTCCCCCAGAATTAGGGTAGGTGTATTTGTAGAGAGAAAGTGAGGAAGTCAGGCAGCAAAGTTGTCAAGGAATTGGGAGGTTGGTCCATGGGAGTGATAGATAACTGCCACTATGAGATAGAGGGGGGAGAACAGGCAGAGTGTCCCAGGGACATATTAGCAAGAACCTTACTCCAACAGCTATAATTTGGGGAGTGTTCCATGGACATTCTAGTACATTTATAATATGCTGTTTTGCTAGAGCTTTTTGCATTTAAATGAATGCCCTTTTTCATAATGTATTTATCCTCTGCCAAGTAGTTAAACACATAGTTAAAAAAAAACACACTTGGCAATCTCCCAAGCCATTTCTGAGCAGTAAATGGCTGGTAATTGGTTGAATAAGTACGTACATTTCTCCTGTCCTGAGGGCACCCCATTATCTGGGAGCCTTGTCCACTCACAACTTTATAATTGGGGCCAAATGGGCTGAATACAGAAATAAGGGAAGATATGTTATGAAGTGATGATACAATTGATTAAAAGCGAGACAATAAAACAATTATGTTATTTGTATCCTTTAAAAAAATAATTGTTAGCTGTATTACAGTTTATTTTACTTTATGGAAAAAGCATGTTTCTGTGTCAAGTGATCCTACATTTTCTTACTTATTGAAGATTATTTTTTTTTTCTAAAAGGGGCAGGAAACCCCAACATTTTTATTTGTGATTCGGGAAGAACATACACTTTTAATCAACTTTGCAATTTACTTCTATTATCAAATTAGATTTATTCTCTTGATATCCTTTGCTGAAGGAACATTGGCAGCTAGCTGAACAAATCTAGTTAGCCAATCGCAAGAGACAAATGTGCGCAGGCACCAATCAGCAGCTAGCTCCCACTAGTGTAGGATATGTGCGTATTTATTTTTTAACAAGGGATACTAAGAGAACGAAGCACATTTGAAAATATTTAATGTAAAAGGGTCTTAAAATTACCTGCTCTATCTGAATCAAGTAAGTTTAATTTTTACTTTCCTATCCCTTTAAATACAGGTACAGAGGTGTCTCTAGAGATTATTTGGCTCTAGGCAAAACTCAGATATAAAGGAAATCTGTTGCTTCTTAATACATTTGTCTATTCAACAAAAATAATTTTAAAGGGACATTGAACCCAAACATTTTTCTTTCGTGATTCAGATAGAGCATGCAATTTTAAGCAACTTTCTAATTTACTTCTATTATCAAATTTTCTTATTATCAATCTTTATTTGAAAAGCAATAATGTAAATTTAGATGCCGGACCATTTTTGGTGATCAACCTTGGTTGTTCTTGCTGATTGGTGGATAAATTCACCCACCAATAAACAAGTGCTGTCCAGGGTACTGAAACACAAATTGGCTGGCTCCTTAGCTTGGATGCCTTCTTTTTCAAATACAGATAGTAAGAGAACGAAGAAAAATTGATAATAGGAGTAAATAAGAAAGTTGCTTAAAATTGAATGGTCTATCTGAATCACGAAAGAAACAATTTGGGTTCAGTGTCCCTTTAAGTAAAATACAATACCTAAGGTTTTGACAAATTTGATTGAAATCTAGCAGACAGACAAAATAAATTTAAGCCAGAAACTTTCACGGCTTGACAGATGCACATAAAACGTAGGAGCCAACAACATTATTAAGTAGCCAAACAATATTTAAAGGGACTTTCCACCCAAAATTTGAATCCACATGGGTGCATTTCAGTTTTGAATGGAAGCATTTTTGTAATTAACATGTATCAGCAGAAATGCAACTAATAAAAGCTATAGCTGTTCCTAAAGTGTATTTAAGTTTGCTCTGTGGACCAGCATTTTAAACACAACACTTGAGAGAGCCTAAGGCACTTGTACCATCTAGTAATGACTCAATGTGTTAATTGCTCACATGATACAAGCCCCACTGGTGCTTTGAGCAGCTGCATTGTTTAAAAAGCTAGTGCGCTTGCACTGAGATGTAATTTATCTATGTACATTTACATGCAAAACAAGAAATTTATATAAAGACTTAGGGGTAGATTTACCAATGTCTGTCCGACATAATACGCTTGTGCAATGCCGCCCCCTGCAGATTCACAGCCAATCATCCGCTAGCAGTGGGTGTCAATCAGCCCGATCGTATAGGATCGGTGGATTGAGGACTGCAGCCTCCGAGGCAGCGGACAAGTTATGGAGCACCTGAGCTCTCATATCTTTGAGCCTTTATAACTTTTTTGTGCAATATTTTATTTGAATAATTTTATTAGATGGTGTTATTATGAATGTAAATGTTGTGCTCCACTTATAATATGGGCCTATATACCTGTTTAAAGTTGTGCTTTGTGCAACTTTATAGTTTCACAACTCGTAATACAAGCGGTAAGCCTGATGAGCGCATACCTTTGGGATATACCAAATATCGCTCTGGTGCAAACATTTGCGCTCCACTTGTAATCTGGCCCTATATATGCTAGTTCTGGGATAGTCCCCGTTTTATCCTGTCCCATTCTTCTTAGAAAATGAAGCCAAAAATCACCAAAAGATTTCATATAATCTTTTTACATATAAATTCTGATGGAATGAAATGGCAATCTCTATATGAATCATAAAAGACAGAAAGAATGATGGATCTCAAGTATTCCTCTAAATCAATAGTGAGTTAAAAATGAACAATACTATTTAACATAATAAAAGAATGGTCACATCTTAAAACATACACATTGTTTTAATCAGACATAATATACATTTTACGTCTATTACAAGATAAGTTGTTATTAAAAACACTAAACACATAATATATTATGGGCCAGATTACGAGTGGAGCACTATTTAACGCATTCGTTAGAGCGCTAATTGCACTAGAAGTAAACTTGCGCATGTTGGGTTGCACTGCTATTACGAGTTAAAAATAAAAAGTTATCGCTTTCACGCTAACCCAATGAGCGCAAAAAACAAGCTTACAATATTGAGCATGCGATAACCTATTATCCCATAGAAGTCAATAGAACACCCTACTCGTGCGCAAATCCAATTGCATATTCTCATGTGCGCTAATCTGACATGAAAATATGAACATTTCACATTCCAATGTTCTTCACATAAATATATATATATATATATATAATGGTATTTTGGTATAATATATATTTATACCTATATATACATGATTATATATAGGTGTGTATATATATATATATATATATATATATATATATATATATATATATATATATATATATATATATATATATATATATATATATATATGGAAATCTATTTAAAAATACTAATATATTCTGCTATGTGCTATGAGCATAACACCTTATTAAATATGAATATTGCATAAATATGGTTTTACATGTCTTTATCTTAACTGCAAAGGGCTTCAATTCCCATATATATATATATATATATATATATATATATATATATATATATATATATATATATATATATATATATATATATATATATATATATATATATATATATATATATATATATATACCTATACTGTATATGTATACATATGTATGTATGTGTATATACATCTGCAAATACATATATACACATATAAATACATAAATATATATGTACACATATATAGACATTTATATATACATATATATCCATCTTTAGACATCTCGGGACCTCATATCTTTGAGCCCTTATAACTATTTTATGCAATTTCTTTTTTTGACTACTTGTTATTAGATGGTGTTATTATGAGTGTAACTGTACTTTGTAATGTGTGTTTCGCTACACTTTTTTGTTTTCGCAAAACAGTTAACCACAGCTCTGAGGATACGCTAACCCTACAAACATTAACTTGAATTGCACTCAAGCAATCGTATTTACTTTAATTTAACCTGTGCACTTACAAATGCGAAAACTTAATATCGCTCCACTTGTTATATGGCCCTATATACCTGTATATCATAAAGCAGGCTATAAAATTAAAACACTGCATTTTATAGCTAAATATAAATATTTATTTTTAACTTTCTGGAAAATACATTTATTAATGTTTTTATATCATTCAGTTCTTTATCTGTGATATTTTAGAACATATTTAAAATATTTTCTTTTAACACAATGAGCCAAGATAGTCAACATTGGATTAATATAAAACTGTTGGATGTAAATGTTTATTATTCTTGCAAGGCAGTACAGTGTATTCAATCCAAGACTTAACAGTATCTATGCAGTATCTATGCATTATTTTTGAAAACTGAAACAGGTTTGTATATTTTTATTACAGTGCATATTATAAATAGGTAAAACAGAGTATATTTTAAATTGTAACTTGTAAATTGATACCTCACAATGCAATTATAACATCGCATAATGTAATATATAAGTACAAACTGAAAGAAAATATTTTTTGTGTCATTATACAAATATTAATACAAACATAGTCAGAATTAGCATATTTATGCAGAAAAGAAAATACATCTCTGATTAAGAGAAGTATTTAGACAAGAGCTTAGGGTGTGAAAGACTGCCATTTTTTTTTAAGGGACTTAAAGGGATAGTAAACCCCAAAAATGTATCTGAATCATGCAAGTTTAATTTTTACTTTCCTATCCCTTTAAAAGTGTCAAAAAGAAAATGATCTAATATGTTAGATCATTTTATTATTGCACTGTTGCAGACAAAGGGTTAAAAAACATAGTTTAAATTAGCTCCAGAGCAGCACAGCCACCAATCACCAGCTTGCTACCAGTAGTGCATTGATGCATGCTTTATATGTACATATGCTTTTCAACAAAGGATACCAAGTGAAAATTAAGTTAACTCTTCTAAAAAAATATAAAGACATTTCCTCAATAAACAAGCTATGATTACAGCTTTAAAGATGAAACTTGTTTAATTCTCATGACCCACAAAACTATAGAAAACATGTAAAAAGCTAAGCTTATTTGGGGCTAGATTACGAGTGGAGCTCTATTTCTCGGCCCTTGTTTGTGCATTAACTGCACCAGAAGTAAGCTTTTTGGGCACGTAGGGTTGAAAGTAAAATGTTTTCGCACAAGCGCTAACCTAACGCATGCAAAAAGACGTAGTTAAAATATCACAAATGTGTTAACATATTCCCCCATAGAAGTCAATAGAACAAGAAAAGTGGAAAAAACTAACACCCTACTCGTGCAAAAACACGATCCCATTTTCTCAAATACTCTAACTCGACAAAATATATAAATATGTCACATATGTTTTTCACATAGCAGAATATGTTCTTTTTATATATAAATATATATATATACACAGTATATCTACACCTATATATATAGTATTGATTTTAATGTTAATCGAATAAAAGTGACGTTTTATCAGCAGTAAATCCCGGTTTGGTTTTTTGAAACATTTCTACCTGTCCCCTCGACCCCATCCCCTCACAGCTACTCCCCTCCCTCTCTTCTACCCTCACCCCCATACTCACACACATTTTCAACCTCTCTCTCACTGGTATGTTTCCCTCATCTCTAAAACATGCACTGGTCACACCTATCCTCAAAAAACCTTCCCTTGATCCAACCTCCCCTTCCAATTACCGCCCTATTTCCCTACTCCCTCTTGCCTCAAAGCTCCTCGAAAAGCTAGTTTACGCACGTCTATCCCATTTCCTTACACTAAACTCTCTTCTTGACCCACTGCAATTTGGATTTCATTCCCATCACTCTACAGAGACAGCAATTGTCAAGGTTACCAATGACCTACTTACAGCAAAATCCAAAGGCCACTTCTCTCTGCTTATCCTCCTTGACCTGTCTGCAGCCTTTGACACTGTTGACCACCCTCTTCTGCTCCAAACCCTCCAATCCTTCGGCATCTGTGACAAAGCTCTCTCGTGGTTCTCTTCCTATCTGACTAACCGTACATTTAGTGTAGCCTTCTCTGGAGCATCCTCTGCCCCGTTACCACTTTCTGTTGGGGTACCTCAAGGCTCTGTCCTTGGTCCCCTTCTCTTCTCAATCTACACGTCGTCACTAGGTTCCTTAATAAAGTCCCATGGGTTTCAATACCATTTGTATGCCGATTACACCCACATCTACCTCTCTGCACCAAACCTACCTCCTTCCTTACTAACCCGTGTCACTAACTGTCTTTCTCACATCTCATCTTGGATGTCCTCTCACTACCTTAAGCTAAATCTCTCCAAAACTGAACTCCTTATTTTTCCCCCTTCTTCCAATGTCTCCACCCCCAAAATTTCTATAACTGTTGATAATTCCATCATTACGCCTACCCCGCTCGCCCGATGTCTTGGGGTCACACTTGACTCAGATCTTTCCTTCACTCCTCACATCCAGTCAATGGCTAAAGCCTTCCGCTTCCACCTTAAAAACATTGCTAAAATTAGACATTTCCTTACACAAGATATAACCAAGATTTTAATCCACTCTCTCATCCTTTCCTGCCTCGACTACTGCAATTCCGTCCTCTCTGGTCTACCTAGCTGCTGCATAGCTCCTTTACAATCCATTATGAATGCCTCTGCCAGGCTCATCTTCCTTACTCGTCGCTCTTCATCTGCTGCACCTCTCTGCCAATCCCTTCACTGGCTTCCTCTTGCCTCTAGGATTAAACATAAAATCCTCACCCTGACATATAAAGCTCTCAACTGCACTGCTCCCCCCTACATCCCAGAACATGTCTCTAGATACTCTCCCTCCCGTCCCCTTCGATCAGCTCAGGATCTCCTCCTCTCCTGTTACTTCCTCACATTCACATGACTTCTCCAGACTGGCCCCCGTCTTGTGGAATTCCCTGCCTCGCTCCATAAGACTCTCCCCTAGTTTTAACAGCTTCAAGCACTCCCTAAAAACTCTAATATTCAGGGATGCATACAACCAACACTAACCTTTCTTAACGCCATTGCTTTCCCCTTGAACCCCTTAGATTGTAAGCCTATGGGCCCAGCTCATAAGAGCCGACTACAACAGTGAAACTCTAGGCAGGGCCCTCTACCCACTTGACCCCTACAAAAGCTATCCTGTACACCGACTATGCTTACAGTGCTGCGGAATCTGTTGGTGCTCTACAAATACCTGATAATAATAATAATAATGGAGTGCCTGACAACGGGAGCTATGGAACATACAAATGAGGCAGTATAACAGTAGCAAATAAAGTACCGGCACAACATCAACATTGATACAGAGGAGTGGAATACTGCTACAAGGAAAACAAAGTAAGCATTTTTCAGATTTATTATTCACTACCTGGGGTGTGTTTGGGCTTAGTGAAGCATCACTTAGGACCAGATAAAACTACCTGAGAGGTTTATCTTATTGCCGAAGAGGGGATTTTAGCAGAGTGGAAAAAAAGCGAGAAAAAAAGAAACCATTACCCGAACTAAGACTAACCAACACGCCCGGTGTTGCGGTAGCCCTGTGGACCAGATCAATGACACCTGAATAAGGTACCTTTAATGGAATTTATGTTAAATAGATTGACTGGTGTTTGCTATTTATAAATGCTCCAGTGTTATTAAAGGGACATGAAACCCAACTTTTTTCTCTCATGATTTAGAAAGAGCATGCAATTTTAAATAACTTTCTAATTTACGTCAATTATCTATTTTGCTTCATTCTCTTGATATCCTTTGCTGAAAAGCATATCTAGATAAGCTCAGAAGCTGCTGATTGGTAGCTGCACATAGAGATGCCTTGTGTGATTGGCTCTCCCAAACAAAAGATATCTAACGCATGAAGCGTTAATAGAAGTAAATTGGAATGATGTTTAAAATTCTATTCTCTACTTGAATCATGAAAGAAAATTTTTGGGTTTAGTGTTCCTGTAAGTACAAGTTTACTAAGAATTATTATATGGACTATACATAGCTATTGTCTTGGGTGTAATTCTTGTTTGTTACCATAAATTGTAGTGTAGACACACTGTTAGTTTCCTGCTTTTAGTTTACATTGCAAAATACTCAATAATTGCTATAGCCAGTTAATCCATATTGTAGACCAATAACATGTGTGTATTTTTCTATTTGTTGTACCAAGATTAGAATATATTAACTTCTATTACTTTTAGTTTTCAACTTTTTGTTATTATGCCACAAATTAATACCAATAGGGCTGTGGACATTGTTTTTTATGTATAATTCTCAAATTATCATTAAATAAATGTATGCTAAATTATGCGATTAATTTGATTTGTGCTTTAGATGGCAGAAAAGGCTATAATATTAAAAAGTATTACACTGCACCTACCCAGCTACTTTAGAATGTCACCCGGATGGCAAAATTTTCTGTAGAGAACACTGATATGCATTATAGAAAATGTTTCCTTTTTAGGGCTAGATTTATCAAAGTTGAGCTCGCCTGTGGCGGGGCGAAATTACCCACAGGTAATCACCATTGCACATGAGAGCAATTTTGCGCTTGCGTGCAATCCCGCCCCCTGCCCGCGCACAGCCAATCATGAGGTGAGGTGGCGAAGAAGTTAGGGAAGCGGCGGTCTGGTGACCGCTGCTTGTTAAATTACGGCGAGCAAGTTCTTGTGAGAACTTGCAGCCGTAGGGTTTTGATAAATCAAGCCCATAATGTGACTTGAAAATTGTTTGTTTAATTATAAGTTTACTATTGAAAACTCCTCTGTAGATTTTGTTGGTGATCTTTGCAATAACAGTGATATATGGGTTTCTGAAGTAAACAGTTTTACCTAAGATTACATATTCAATTCTGAAGTAACATTTGTAAAAAAAAAATTTGCACACTATGTAAAATGTATGTTTTGCTTTTTTTAAAATTAGTTTTTAATGATTTTCAAAAAATAAAATACAGAAATACAAAAGGCAACAGCAAAAAATAGAAGAAATGCTGTACTTTGAGTGTTGTTCACAAAGGTTCATATGAGACATGAAAATAATACAATAATAGTATGGAGAGGTTCCTTAATTCGATACAACACGCACGTGGGGACACCTAGAGGAACCCTTCAAGGAAGAAAAGAGTATTTTTCTATTCAAAACAGTTTAGTGTCAACCAGTCAAAATGTAATTTAATAAAATATAGGGAGGAGTGAACAATAAGCTGTGCCATATAGTGATTCAAAGAATAGTAGCAGTAACTGCCACCGGTTGTCAATAAGGGGTTACTACTCCCTCAGGTAGATTAGCATCCTAAAGACTGGTGAGCGCCCCCCTAGGTCCGATAGGTAGAAAGAAAAGGGGGTGGGAAAGAAAGAAGGTCAAAGAAGAAACAGATAAGGGAGAAGGGGAAGAATGGAGAAAGGAGGTAAAAATATATATATTTCTCTTTTTTTCTTTATAATGTTCATCTGTCGCTTTTCGGTTGTTCCCTCGATTTCCCCCCCAAAAATGTGTGTGATAGGGGGTGAGGTATTGGGCAGTGTGGGATTGCAGCCGACCCAACAGTCTAAGTCGCTCATTAGGAGTATCCCCTGGCATCAAACTCTGTCTCCAAAGCTCCCAACTCATGCAATGAATCTCGATCTTGTGGTTAGTAGCAAAGATAGGACTCTCCATGGATTACATCTGAGCCATGACTGCCAGAACCTGGGATCACTCTGGGCCCTTGGGCTGTCGCCAAGACCTGGCCATAGCCAATTTAACAGTGGTGAACAGATAAACAAAGAGGTTAAGAACATGAGTCGGGAGCTTCTCAGGGAATATATGGAAGAGACCCTTTTGAGGATAACCCCCCACTGTACGCCAAATCTTCTGCTGCATAATAGGGCCTTGGTCCATAGCTTTTGGATTTTGGTGCACTCCCACCACATATGGGCTGCTGTCCCAATTCGTCCACATCCCCTCCAACATAGCGGAGAGTGAGAACGTGAGATGTGGGGTAAAATGCCACTGAGTTTATTAAATAATTCCATGTAGGAGACATTATGGATTGCTTTTTTAGTGTGAAAGACTGCTCTAGACCATGAAAATGTATGTTTAATATGGAATATAAATAAATGATGATTCACATAAAACATTCATAAGCACTCTTCATGATATTGATTTGATTTAATGAACTTGTCATATATTTTTTTGACATTGCTAGCATATTCACACATTTAAAATATTCAGCATTTTAACATTTCAAAACACTTTAAAGGCTTCTATTGATTTTGTTATCATTAGATATACTGTAGGTCGCATCAAATTGGATGCTTGATACATATGCCCCAATGAGTGCATTTATTTGTTACATCTATTGGGCTAATATGGAATTGTTTTTAACTTTCATTATTGTAACATTCCAACCTCTTCTCTCCCCCTCTACTCTTTTTCAAACTACACCTCCCCCTATACTTTATCAGCAGGAAGGTTTACCTTACCATTCTCTTTCTCACAGCTCACATTCTAACACCAGTATCCCAGCTCTGCAAGCACGAGCCCATATTGATTGCCTGGCCGTGATGGAGATCTGATCATCTGGATAATGTGATAAAGCGTATGCACACTTCTGCCTTGGCAGACTCTAGAGTTTAATAAAAATGTAACCCTGGAATTAAAGGTAAAAAGCTTCAATTATAGTGTGCATGCACTAATCTCTGCTGCTGCTACTCTTATCACAGCTCTTCACATGTATATAGATATGTAAGCGTTTGCCCTTTATTATTATTGTGTGTGTGTATGTATGATGAGTTGGTGTGTGTATGTATGAGTTTGTGTGTCTGTGTGTATGTATAAGTGTGTCTGTGTGTATGAGTTTGTGTGTGTGTGTGTATGGGTGTGTATGTATGAGATTGTGTGTGCATGTGTATGTATGAGTTTGTGTGTGTGTACAGCAAAATAAGACAGCAATCAGTTTGTGTGCAAGCTTGAATATTTATTCATACTTGTAAATGCAGAAGTACAAAATATATGTGAAACCCCAATCCTGTGCAGCAGAACCCCTCTTGCGTTTTGTGTGAGAGAACACACTTCGTCAAAGTGTGTATGTATGAGTTTGTATGTATGAGTTTATGTGTGTGTATGTATGTCTGCATGTTTGTATGTATGAGTTTGTGTGTGTGTATGTATTAGTTTGTGCGTGTATGTGTGAGTTTGTGTGTGCATGTATAAGTTTGTGAGTGTATAAATAAAAAGAGAGAAGCGCTCAACCTGAGAACGAACAATAGCATAATAGCTTGTTCTATGGCTAGTTATCACCCAAGAAGCAGCCTCTTTTTGCTCAACATGTGTCTTTCACAGAGAAGAACTTTCCTGAAGCATATCAGTCTGATCCTGACTTCACAGTACAGTCCAGCCCCGAAATACCAGGCAATCCTTCTCTGAACAAGAGAAACAGCAAAACCCCAGACGTACGTTTCAGACTATTGTGGGCCTCATCAGTGAGGTGCAGCCATATCCCTCTAGGCACACTGAGCAATGGGTCCACGTCTGGATTCCTGCATCACACTTAGGGAGACTTCCCAAAGTGTCATAATTTGCATAAATAAAAAGAGAGAAGTGCTCAACCTGAGAACTAACAATAGTATAATAGCTTGTTCTATGGCTAGTTACCACCCAAGAAGCAGCCTCTTTTTGCTCAACATGTGCCTTTCACAGAGAAGAAATTTCCTGATGCATATCAGTCTGATCCTGACTTCACAGTACAGTCCAGCCCCAAAATACCAGGCAATCCTTCTCTGAACAAGAGAAACAGCAAAACCCTAGACTTACGTTTCGGCCAATTGTGGGCCTCGTCAGTGAGGTGCAGCCATATCCCTCTAGGCACACTGAGCAACAAGTCCACGTCTGGATTCCCGCATCACACTTAGGGAGACTTCCCAAAGTGTCATAATTTGCATAAATAAAAAGAGAGAAGCGCTCAACCTGAGAACGAACAATAGCATAATAGCTTGTTCTATGGCTAGTTACCACCCAAGAAGCAGCCTCTTTTTGCTCAACATGTGCCTTTCACAGAGAAAAAATTTCCTGATGCATATCAGTCTGATCCTGACTTCACAGTACAGTCCAGCCCCGAAATACCAGGCAATCCTTCTCTGAACAAGTGTGTGTGTGTATGTATGAGTTTGTGTGTGTGTATGTATGAGTGTGTGTATATGTATGACTTTGTCTGTGTGTATATACGTGTGTGTGTATATATGAGTTTGTGAGTATATGTATGAGTTTGTGTGTGTATAAGTTTGTGTGTGTGTGTATAAGTTGATGTGTGAGTGTTTGTATTTATGAATTTGTGTGTTTGTGTTTATGTATGAATTTGTGTGTGTATATGAGTTAGTTTGTGTGTGTATGTATATATGTGTATGTTGGAGTTTGTGAGTGTATGTATGAGTGTTTGTGTGTGTATGAGTTTGTCTGTATATATGAGTTTGTGTGTGTATGTATGAGTTTGTATGTATATGTATGAGTGTGTGTGTGTGTGTGTATGAGTTTGTGTGTATGAGTGTGTGTGTGTGTGTGTGTATGAGTTTGTGTGTGTGTACAGCAAAAGAAGACAGCAATCAGTTTTTGTGCAGGCTTGAATATTTATTCGTACTTGTAAATGCAGAGGTAAGTACAAAATATATCAATTCCCAATCCTGTGCAGTAGAACGCCTCTTATGCATTTTGTGTGAGAGAACACACTTCGTCAGAGTGTGAGTGTGTGTGTATGTGTGAGTGTGTGAGTGTGTGTGTATGTATGAGTTTGTGTATGTATGAGTTTATGTGTGTGTATGTATGTGTGCATGTTTGTATGTATGAGTTTGTGTGTGTGTGTGTGTATGTATTAGTTTGTGCGTGTATGTGTGAGTTTGTGTGTATGTATGAGTGTGTGTGTGAATATATATGTGTGTATATGTATGAGTTTTTGTGTGTGTGTGCATGTATGAGTTTGTGTGTGTGCATGTATGAGTTTGTGTGTGTGCATGTATGAGTTTGTGTGTGCATGTATGAGTTTGAGAGTGTAGATATGAGTTTGTGTGTGAGTGTATGTATTTATGAATTTGTGTGTGTGTATGTGTGAGTTTGTCGGTGTTTGTGTGTGTGTGTGTGTGTGTATGAGTTTGTGTGTGTGTGTATGTATGATTTTGTGTGTATGAGTTTGTCTGTATGTATGAGTTTGTGTGTGTGTATGTATGAGCTTGTATGTTTATGTATGAGTGTGTGTGTATATGTGAGTTTGTGAGTGTATGTATGAGTTTATGAGTGTATGTATGAGTTTGTGTATGCATTTATGAGTTTGTGTGAGTGTATGTATGAGTTTGTGTGAGTGTATGTATGTGTGTGTGAGTGTATGTATGAGTTTGTATGAGTTTGTGAGTGTATGTATGAGTTTGTGTATGCATTTATGAGTTTGTGTGTGTGTGTATGTATGAGCTTGTATGTTTATGTATGAGTGTGTGTGTGTATGTATGAGTTTGTGTATGCATTTATGAGTTTGTGAGTGTATGTATGAGTTTGTGTGAGTGTATGTATGTGTGTGTGAGTATATGTATGTGTGTGTGAGTATATGTATGTGTGTGTGAGTATATGTATGAGTTTGTATGAGTGTGTGTGTGTATGTATTAGTTTGTGTGTATGTATGAGTGGGTGTGTGTGTATGTATGAGTTTGTGAGTGTATGTATGAGTTTGTGAGTGTATGTATGAGTTTGTGAGTGTATGTATGAGTTTGTGAGTATATGTATGAGTTTGTGTGTGTGTGTATGTATGAGCTTGTATGTTTATGTATGAGTGTGTGAGTGTATGTATGAGTTTGTGAGTGTATGTATGAGTTTGTGTGAGTGTATGTGTGTGTGTATGTATGAGCTTGTATGAGTTTGTGAGTGTATGTATGAGTTTATGAGTGTATGTATGAGTTTGTGCATGCATTTATGAGTTTGTGAGTGTATGTATGTGTGTGTGTGAGTATATGTATGAGTTTGTGTGTGTGTGTGTATGTATGAGATTGTGTGTATGTATGAGTTTGTGTGTGTACAGCAAAAGAAGACAGCAATCAGTTTGTGTGCAAGCTTGAATATTTATTCATACTTGTAAATGCAGAGGTAAGTACAAAATATAGGTTAATCCCAATCCTGTGCAGCAGAACATCTCTTATGCGTTTCGTATGAGAGAACACACTTCATCAGAGTGTGAGTATGTGTAAGTGTATGTATGAGTTTGTGTGTGTATTTATGTGTGGATGTTTGTATGTATGAGTTTGTGTGTATGTATGAGTGCGTGTGTGTATATATGTTTGTGTATATGTATGACTTTGTGGGTGTGTATATATATATATATATATATATATATGTGTGTGTGTGTGTGATAGCCCAGTAGTGGCATGGGGAGTGTTTCGATAGTTAAACAAAAAGTTAGAAAGGGAGTTTGGATTAAATTTTGATTTGTGAGAGACAGCTAAGTGGCGTTTTAAAGTTTGTACAAATCTTTCAACCTGTCCATTAGAGGCTGGAAAATATGGAGCTGTCTTACAGTGTTTGATGTTATTTGTAGCTAGAAATGTTTCAGATTCATGTGATATGAACTGTGGACCATTGTCTGAGACTACAGTTTGTGGCAGTCCAAATCTTGCAAACATACTGGAAAGAACGACAGTGGTTTGTTGTGTTGTAGTACTTGACATTTGAACTACTTCTGGCCACTTGGAATGAGCATCCACAGCCACCAAATACATTTGTCCATCCACTGGCCCTGCAAAATCAACATGGATTCTTGTCCAAGTTTCATTTGGCCATGGCCAAGTTTTTGAGGTGTCCCTGCTGGGATTCCGCTGTGTCTGTGCACATGCATTGCAAGCAGCTACATAAGAAGCAATATCTGTATCCAATTTAGGCCACCATAAATATTCTCGTGCTCTTTGCTTCATTTTTACTACACCCTGATGTGAGCTGTGTAGTAACTTTAATGCTAATGTTTGCAGTAAGGTCGAAATTATCACTCGTGACCCCCATAACAGACAGCCTGAGTCATGCACAATTTCCTTCTTCCTTGTAAAATATGGCTGAAGGTCAGAGCGAACCACTTTAGGCCACCCATGTCGAACAAAAGACTTAATTTCCTGTAAGGTAGAATCAGAGCATGTATAAGTAGCAATCACTTTGGAATTTAGATTTAAAGGCTGTGGAGGAGTTTCTATAATTTTAGAAGATGCTGTCATGTGATGTACCATTGGTAATCTTGAAAACATATCCACATTTGTATGATCACTGTGGCATCGATATTTAATGGAGTAGTTGTAAGCCGCCAGCTGAAGTGCATAGCGCTGAAGTCGAGCAGCTGTTGTGTTGGAGATACCCTTCTGAGGGTGCAGAATGGACAAGAGTGGTTTATGATCCGTGATCAGAGTAAAAGGTCTGCCATATATATAAATGTGGAATTTCTTCACAGCCCAAATTATTGGTAAAGCTTCTCGATCAATCTGGGCATAATTTCTCTCAGATGGAGTTAGAGATCTGGACGCAAAAGACACAGGACGTTCAGAACCATCGGGCATAATGTGTGAAAGTACTGCGCCTAAACCATATGCTGAAGCATCGCAGGCTAGTACCAAAGGCTTCTTAAGGTCATAGTGGACAAGGAGTCTTGTTTCCAGAAGAAGTTGCTTTGAGCATTCAAATGCTCGTGTACATAAGTCAGTCCAGGCCCATTGGTTTTTACTATCTAAAAGGCGGTGTAGTGGATATAGTAAATGAGCAAAATTTGGTAAAAATCTGTGATAGTAATTGAGCAACCCCAAATAAGAACGTAGCTGAGATACATTAACAGGGGTGGGAGCATGAACCAGCGCTTTCACTTTTTCAGCAGTTGTGTGGAGACCATTCTTGTCCACTACATGTGCACAATATTCTAAACTCTTGCAGAAGAACTCACACTTTTCCATGTTAACTTTCAGTCCGAATTCCTGTAGGCGCTGTAAAACAGCTTCAACATTGGCTTTATGAGTGGCATCATTTTTACCAGTGATAAGCATGTCATCTAACATACAGTGGGTATGTGGAATACCTGCCAAGATCTCATCCATTATCCGTTGCCACACTGCAGGTGCTGGGGCAATGCCAAACACCATTCGCGTATACTGAAAAAGTCCTTTGTGAGTGTTGATAGTTAACAGGTGTCTGGAGTCTGGATGCACCTCTAACTGTAAGTATGCTTGATGCAAGTCAATTTTTGTAAATTTTTCACCCCCTGCCAGAGAACTAAACAATTCTTCAATCCGTGGTAATGGATACTGATCCACAAGTAATTGAGGGTTAAGGCCCACTCTGAAATCTCCACAGATGCGAATGTCCCCATTTTTTTTTCTGACAGGAACTATTGGGGAAGCCCATTCACTGCTAGACACTGGAACAATAATCCCCTGATTTCGTAGTCTTTCTAGTTCTGCTTCAATTTTAGATTTAAGTGCAAATGGTACAACTCTTGGTTTACAAAATTTTGGAATAGCATTTTCTTTTAGATGAAGCTGAATCTGCTTGTCTTTCACTAAACCTAGGTTCCCATCAAATACAGTCTTATATTTGTGCTTTAGTGAATTAATCCAAGTAGAATTTGAATTCCCACTTTGGTCCAGCAGTTTGTTAAGCGGTAACTGTTGTGGTAACTTTGGCATGCCCAATGCTTGGATCCAGGATCTACCAAACAAAGGTGGTCCTCCTTTAGGTAAAATGTAGAGGCGTAACTTTTTAGTTATACCATTAAATGTCACTGTAGGTGATACACACCCAATAGGCTTTATTATTTCATTTGAATATGTTTGCATTGTGACAGCTGTTGGAACAATTGGTTGCCTTAGTCCCAGGCGGTTCCAATCAGCAGCTGTGATAACAGAGACTGCTGCTCCTGTATCAACTTCCATAATGAGAGGTTTACCATCTATATTCACCTTTGCTTGCAGTTCTGGAATTTTATTCTCAAGGCTGTAGATCTGTAATGTGTATAATGGTTTGTCTTCCTCTGAATCAGTGTGTGGTGTATCTACTTGCACATGAAAAGCTGCATGTGACTTGCTGACTTTCTTACTTTTATCTCTGTCTAAGGAACTTCTGCACACTCTCTTTGTATGACCAATCTTCCCACACCCATAGCAGGTGCAGTTCCTAAACCTGCAGGCATTTGCTGTGTGATTTGTGTCACCACATCTGTAACAGGCGGTCTGTGACCCTTGTCTAGCTGGATACTGTTTATTAAGGTGCATACTTGTATGAAAAACATCTTTTTCCTTATAACAAACTGCCTGTGCTGGGGCCTGGAGCATTTGTGTATCTTTAGCAGCAAGTTCCATGACTGTAGCTATCTCTATAGCACGCTTTAGTGTTAAATCATCCTCTGCTAATAGTCTCTTTTGTACTGTACAGTCCATGAGTCCAATAACAAACATATCACGTAAAGCAGTGTTTAAATAATCACCAAATCTGCAGCTACTTGCTAGTTTCTTTAAACTGATCACATAAGTTTTAATGTCCTCATGCTGCAATTGCTTCCGTGTGTAAAACTTAAAGCGTTCTGATATCTCCAGAGGCTTAGGTAGGTAGTGGTCAGATAACAGGCAGATCAGGTCAGACAGAGGTTTAGCATTAGGTTTATCTGGTGAGAGAATGTCCCTTAATGTAGTGTAAGCTGCTGAGCCTATAGTTGTCAGAAACACAGCCACTTGCTTATCAGCTCCTATGTTATTTGCTGTACAATATAGCTCAAACTGTTCAACCCATGTGTCCCATCTGTCTGTGTCTGCTGCAAACACAGGTAAGGTGCCAATAAGTGCCATTATAGGGTCAGACCACAGATCCTCGTCGCCAGCTGTTATGTTCTGTGTGTAGTCAGGATTAGAACATTCAGTTGTGTGCTGTTACCTTGTGTCTGATGTCTCTTGCACATATCAATGAGACTCTGCAGCAGGAACTTTAGATAACTTTTATTCAGCTACAGCCACATGGCTATTTACTAGCAGGTTCCATCAGTAAAACTAACATGGCTTCTGATGATGTCACAGAGACCCAGACACACCCAGAGGGTGTGGTGAGCTGAGCTTAAAGCTGCAGCACTTCTAACATATAATGATAAAACAAGGTTAGTGCAAAGATACAGTAAAAGCTGCAGTAATCTTAACATGTATGAGTGTGTGTGTATATGTATGACTTTGTGTGTGTGTGTGTGTATGTATGAGTTTGTGAGTGTATGCATGAGTTTGTGTGTGTATGTATGGGTGTGTGAGTGTATGTATTTATGAATTTGTGTGTGTGTGTTTATGTATGAGTTTGTGTATATGAATGAGTTTGTCTGTGTGTATGTGTGTATGTATGAGTTTGTGTGTGTGAATGTATTAGTTTGTGTGTGCGTATGTATGATTTTGTGTGTGTCTGTGTATGAGTTTGTCTGTATTTATGCGATTGTGTGAGTATTTATGAGTTTGTATGTATATGTTTGAGTTTGTGTGTGTGTATGTATGAGTGTGTGTGTTTGTGTGTGTGTATGAGTTTGTGTGTGTGTGTGTATATACATGGGTGTGTATGTATGAGTTTGTGTGTGCATGTATGTATGTGTGCATGTTTGTATGTATGAGTTTGTATGTATGCATTTCGTGGGAGAGAACACACTTCGTCAGAGTGTGAGTATGTATGAGTTTGTGTGTGTATGTATGTGTGCATGTTTGTGTGTGTGTATATATTAGTATGTGCGAGTTTGTGTGTGTGTATGTATGAGTTTGTGAGTGTAAGTATGAGTTTCTATGTGCATGTATGAGTTTGTGTGTGCATGTATGAGTGTGAGAGTGTATGTATGAGTTTGTGTGTTTGTATGTATGGGTGTGTGAGTGTATGTATGAGTTTTTGCGTGTATGTATGAGTGTGTGTGTGTGTATGTATGTGTATGAGTTTGTGTGTGTGTTTATATGTGGGTGTGTATGTATGAGTTTGTGTGTGCATGTATAAGTTTGTGAGTGTATGTATGAGTTTGTGTGAGTGTATAAGTGTGTGTGTGTGTATGAGATTGTGTATGTATGAGTGTGTGTGCGTGTGTATGTATGAGTTTGTGTGTGTGTGTACAGCAAAAGAAGACAGCAATCAGTTTGTGTGCAAGCTTGAATATTTATTCGTACTTATAAATGCAGAGATAAGTACAAAATATAGGTGAAACCCCAATCCTGTGCAGCAGAACACCTCTTATGCATTTCGTGGGAGAGAACACACTTTGTCAGAGTGTGAGTATGTATAAGTTTGTGTTTGTGTGTGTATGTATCTGTGTGTGCATGTTTGTATGTATGAGTTTGTGTGTGTGTATATATTAGTATGTGCGTGTATGTGTGTTTGTGTGTGTATATGTATGAGTTTGTGTGTGTGTATGTGAGTTTGTGAGTGTAAGTATGAGTTTCTATGTGTATGTATGAGTTTGTGTGTTTGTATGTATGGGTGTTTGAGTGTATGTATTCATGAGTTTGTGTGTGTATGTATGAGTGTGTGTACGTGTGAATTTGTCTGTGTGTATGTATATATGTGTGTATGTTGGAGTTAGTGTGTATGTATGAGTGTGTGTATGTATGAGTTTGTGTGTGTGTGTATGTATGAGTGTGAGAGTGTATGTATGAGTTTGTGTGTTTGTATGTATGGGTGTGTGAGTGTATGTGTGAATTTGTCTGTGTGTATGTATATATGTGTGTATGTTGGAGTTAGTGTGTGTATGTATGAGTTTGTATGTATATGTATGAGTGTTTGCGTGTATGTGTGAGTTTGAGTGTGTGTGTTTATGTATGTGTATGAGTTTGTGTGTGTGTGTTTATACGTGGGTGTGTATGTATGAGTTTGTGAGTGTATGTTTGAGTTTGTGTGTGCATGTATAAGTTTGTGAGTGTATGTATGAGTGTGTGTGTGCGTGTGTATGTATGAGTTTGTGTGTGTGTGTACAGCAAAAGAAGACAGCAATCAGTTTGTGTGCAAGCTTGAATATTTATTTGTACTTGTAAATGCAGAGATAAGTACACAATATAGGTGAAACCCCAATCCTGTGCAGCAGAACACCTCTTATGCATTTCGTGGGAGAGAACACACTTCGTCAGAGTGTGAGTATGTATGAGTTTGTGTGTATGTATGTGTGCATGTTTGTATGTATGTGTGTGTGTGTGTGTATATATTAGTATGTGCGTGTATGTGTATGTATGAGTTTGTGAGTGTAAGTATGAGTTTCTATGTGCATGTATGAGTTTGTGTGTGCATGTATGAGTGTGAGAGTGTATGTATGAGTTTTTGCGTGTGTGTGTTTGTGTGTGTATGTATGTGTATGAGTTTGTGTGTGTGTGTTTATATGTGGGTGTGTATGTATGAGTTTGTGTGTGCATGTATGAGTTTGTGTGTGCATGTATGAGTTTGTGTGTGCATGTATGAGGTTGTGTGTGCATGTATGAGGTTGTGTGTGCATGTATGAGTGTGAGAGTGTATGTATGAGTTTGTGTGAGTGTATGTATTCATGAGTTTGTGTGTGTATGTATGATTGTGTGTACGTGTGAATTTGTCTGTGTGTATGTATATATGTGTGTATGTATGAGTTTTTGTGTGTGTATGTATGAGTGTGTATGTATGAGTTTGTATATGTATGATTTTGTGTGTGTGTGTATGAGTTTGTCTGTATCTATGAGATTGTGTGTTTATGTATGAGTTTGTGTGTGTGTGTATGTATGTGTATGAGTTTGTGTATGTATGAGTTTGTGTGTGTGTATGTATGAGATTGTGTGTGTGTATGTATGAGTTTGTGTGTGTGTACAGCAAAAGAAGACAGCAATTAGTTTGTGTGCAAGCTTGAATATTTATTCGTACTTGTAAATGCAGAGGTAAGAACAAAATATAGGTGAAACCCCAATCCTGTGCAGCAGAATGCCTCTTATGCATTTCGTGTGAGAGAAAACATTACGTCAGAGTGTGAGTGTGTGTGTATGTATGAGTTTGTGTGTATGTATGAGATTGTGTGTGTATGTATGAGTTTGTGTGTGTGTACAGCAAAAGAAGACAGCAATTAGTTTGTGTGCAAGCTTGAATATTTATTCGTACTTGTAAATGCAGAGGTAAGAACAAAATATAGGTGAAACCCCAATCCTGTGCAGCAGAATGCCTCTTATGCATTTCGTGTGAGAGAAAACATTACGTCAGAGTGTGAGTGTGTGTATATGTATGAGTTTGTGTGTATGTATGAGTTTGTGAGTGTATATATGAGCTTGTGTGTGCATGTATGAGTTTGTGAGTGTATGTATGAGTTTGTGTGTGTGTATATATGGGTGTGTGAGTGTATGTATTTATGAATTTGTGTGTGTATGTGTGAGTTTGTGTGTATGTATATATGTGTGTGTGTGTGTGTGTGTGTATGTTGGACTTTATGAGTGTGTATGTATGAGTTTGTGTGTGTGTGTATGTATGTGTTTGTGTATGTGCATGTGTATGTATGAGTTTTTGTGTGTATACAGCAAACGAAGATAGCAATCAGTTTGTGTGCAAGCTTGAATATTTATTCGTACTTGTAAATGCAGAGATAAGTACAAAATATAGGTGAAACCCCAATCCTGTGCAGCAGAACACCTCTTATGCGTTTCGTGTGAGAGAACACACTTCGCCAGAGTGTGAGTATGTATGAGTTTGTGCGTGTGTATGTATGAGTTTATGTGTGTATATGTATGTGTGCATGCTTGTATGTATGAGTTTGGGTGTGTGTATATATTAGTATGTGCGTGTATGTGTGAGTGTGTGTGTATATGTATGAGTTTGTTTGTGTGTATGTATGAGTTTGTGAGTGCATGTATGAGTTTCTATGTGCATGTATGAGTTTGAGAGTGTATGTATGAGTTTGTGTGTGTTTATATAAGTTTGTGTGTTTGTATGTATGGGTGTGTGAGTGTATGTATTCATGAGTTTGTGTGTATGATTTTGTGTGTGTGTGTATGAGTTTGTCTGTATCTATGAGATTGTGTTTGTATGTATGAGTTTGTATGTATATGTATGAGTTTGTGTGTATATGTATGAGTGTGTGTTTGTATGTATGAGCTTGTGTGTGTGTGTATTAGTTTGTGTGAGTGTATGTGTGAGTTTGTGTGTATGTATGTGTGTGTATGTATGTGTATGAGTTTGTGTGTGTATACGTGGGTGTGTATGTATGAGATTGTGTGTGGGTGTATGTATGAGATTGTGTGTGTATGTGTGAGTTTGTGTGTATGTATGAGTGTGTGTATGTAGGTATATGTATGAGTGTGTGTGTTTGTATGTATGAGCTTGTTTGTGTGTATGTATGAGTGTGTGTGTGTATGTATGTGTATGAGTTTGTGTGTGTATACGTGGGTGTGTATGTATGAGTTTGTGTGAGTGTATGTATGAGTTTGTGTGAGTGTATGTATGAGTTTGTTTGTGTGTATGTATGAGATTGTGTGTGTATGTATGAGTGTGTGTATGTAGGTATATGTATGAGTGTGTGTGTTTGTATGTATGAGCTTGTTTGTGTGTATGTATGAGTGTGTGTGTGTGTGTATGTATGTGTATGAGTTTGTGTGTGTGTGTATACGTGGGTGTGTATGTATGAGTTTGTGTGAGTGTATGTATGAGTTTGTGTGAGTGTATGTATGAGTTTGTGTGTATGTATGAGATTGTGTGTGTGTGAATGTGTGTATGTATGAGTTTGTGTGTGTGTGTACAGCAAAAGAAGACAGCAATTAGTTTGTGTGCAAGCTTGAATATTTATTCGTACTTGTAAATGCAGAGGTAAGAACAAAATATAGGTGAAACCCCAATCCTGTGCAGCAGAATGCCTCTTACGCGCTTCGTGTGAGAGAAAACACTACGTCAGAGTGTGAGTGTGTATGTATGAGTTTGTGTGTATGTATGAGTTTGTGAGTGTATATATGAGCTTGTGTGTGCATGTATGAGTTTGTGTGTGCATGTATGAGTTTGTGTGTGCATGTATGAGTTTGTGAGTGTAAGTATGAGTTTGTGTGTGTATGTATTTATGAATTTGTGTGTGTGTGTGTATGTGTGAGTTTGTGTGTATGTATATATTTGTGTGTGTCTATGTTGGACTATGAGTGTGTATGTATGAGTTTGTGTGTGTGTGTGTGTATGTATGTGTGTGTGTGTGTATGTATGAGTTTTTGTGTGTGTACAGCAAACGAAGACAGCAATAAGTTTGTGTGCAAGCTTGAATATTTATTCGTACTTGTAAATGCAGAGATAAGTACAAAATATAGGCGAAACCCCAATCCTGTGCAGCAGAACACCTCTTATGCGTTTTGTGTGAGAACACACTTCGCCAGAGTGTGAGTATGTATGAGTTTGTGCATGTGTATGTATGAGTTTGTGCGTGTGTATGTATGAGTTTATGTGTGTATATGCATGTTTGCATGCTTGTATGTATGAGTTTGTGTGTGTGTATATATTAGTATGTGCGAGTTTGTGTGTATGTATGAGTGTGTGTATACATGTGTGAGTGTATGTATGAGTTTCTATGTGCATGTATGAGTTTGTGTGTGTGTATGTATGAGTTTGAGAGTGTATGTATGAGTTGTGTGTGTTTATATAAGTTTGTGTGTTTGTATGTATGGGTGTGAGTGTATGTATTCATGAGTTTGTGTGTGTGTGTATGAGTTTGTCTGTGTGTATGTATATATGTGTGTATGTTGGAGTTAGTGTGTGTGTATGTATGAGTGTGTGTGTGTATGTATGAGTGTGTGTGTGTATGTATGAGTGTGTGTGTGTATGTATGAGTTTGTGTGTGTGTGTGTGTATGTATGAGTTTGTATGAGTTTGTATATGTATGATTTTGTGTGTGTGTATGAGTTTGTCTGTATCTATGAGATTGTGTGTGTATGTATGAGTTTGTATGTATATGTAGGAGTTTGTGTGTGTATGTATTAGTTTGTGTGTGTATGTGTGAGTTTGTGTGTATGAGTTTGTGTGGGTGTGTATGTATGAGTTTGTGTGAGTGTATGTATGAGTTTGTGTGAGTGTATGTATGAGTATGAGATTGTGTGTGTGTATGTATGAGTTTGTGTGTGTGTACAGCAAAAGAAGACAGCAAATAGTTTGTGTGCAAGCTTGAATATTTATTCATACTTTTAAATGCAGAGGTAAGTACAAAATATAGGTGAAACCCCAATCCTGTGCAGCAGAATGAGTTTGTGTGTGCATGTATGAGTTTGTGAGTGTATGTATGAGTTTGTGTGTGTGTGTATATATATGGGTGTGTGAGTGTATGCATTTATGAATTTGTGTGTGTGTGTGTTTATGAATGAGTTTGTGTGTGTGTATGAGTGTATGTGTGAGTTTGTCTGTGTGTATGTATGTTTGTGTGTGTGTGTATGTATGAGTTTATATGTATGAGTGTGTGTGTGAGTGTGTGTGTGTATATGTATGCATTTGTGTGTGTATATGTATGTGTGAGTGTGTGTTTGTGTGCGTGTGTGTGCGTATGTATGATTTTGTGTGTGTATGAGTTTGTGTGTGTGTGTATGAGTTTGTATGTATATGTATGAGTTTGTGTGTGTGTTTGTATGTATGTTTGTGTGTATGTATGTATTAGTTTATGTGTGTATGTGTGAGTTTGTGTGTGTGTGTGTGAATGTATGTGTATGAATTTGTGTGTATATACGTGGGTGTGTATTTATGAATTTGTGAGTGTATGTATGAGTTTGTGTGTGCATGTATGAGTTTGTGTGTGCATGTATGAGTTTGTGTGTGTGTATAGGTTTGTGTGAGTGTATGTATTTATGAGTTTGTGTGTGTGTGTATGTATGAGTGTGTGTATGTGATAGTTTGTCTGTGTGTGTATGTATATATCTGTGTGTATGTATGATTTTGTGTGTGTATGAGTTTGTTTGTATGTATGAGTGTGTGTGTATATATATATATATATATATATATATATATATATATATATATATATATATATATATATATATATATATATATATATATGTTTGTGTGTGTGTATGTATGTATGAGTTTGTGTGTGTATGTATGATTTTGTGTGTGTGTATGAGTTTGTTTGTATGTAAATGTATGGGTTTGTGTATGTATGTGTGAGTTTGTGTGTGTGTATATGAATGAGTTTGTGTGTGTATGTATGAGTGTATGTGTGTTTGTCTGTGTGTATGTATATATTTGTGTGTGTATATAAGATTTTGTGTGTGTATGAGTTTGTCTGTATGTATGAGTGTGTGTGTGTATGTATGAGTGTGTGTGTGTATGAGTTTGTGTGTATGTGTCTGTATGACTGTGTTTGTATGAGTTTGTGTGTGTGTATGTATGGTTGTGTGAGTGTACAGTATGTAAGTATGAGATTGTGTGTATGTATTAGTTTGTGTATGTATGAGTTTGTTTATATGTATGAGTTTGTGTGTGTGTGTGTATGAGTGTTTCTGTTTGCATGTATGAGTTTGTGTGTGTGTATATATGAGTATGTTTGTGTATAAGTTTGTCTTTAATTTGTCTTCATTTGTACTGCATTAAGAGTGGATAATCAATATTGTTTTAGTCCACATTCGAGGTGGTTTCTCTTCTACATTTCCTCTGAGGCCTTTATATGTATCCATGATATATTCATGGTAACAACTTCTGAACTTCTTTCCTTTTTGCAAGTCTGCCGTAAATGTAATAACATCTATTGCGTGGGGAGGCTCATCTTGAAAGTATTGCCAAAGGGGAGGCCCACTATCTAAGACTTTGAAAACCTCTGCTCTAGACAAACCGTGCTAAAGTTTAAAGGTGTGTTAGGAATATATTTAATTCCTATGTTCTTTACTTAGAAGAAATTAATCTTTTTATTTTTAAATATATATTTCTACCTATATAACTATATTAATATATACATATATAGATATATATCTAGAAATATATATTGCTTAATAAAAATAAAAATACATTTCTAAGTGAAGAACATTGAACATTTTAAGTATTTGTAATAAAAAAAAATTAAACATTAAAATGTATTAAACATTAGATTGCTTGTTTCAAGGTTTTTGATTGGAAAGGGCTAATATATATATGTATGTATGTATGTATGTATGTATGTATGTACTGTATGTATGTTGATGATTTCAAAAGGCTAATTGATTATTAGAAAACCGTTTTGCTATTAAGAAAATGTAAGGCAAATTGCCTGGAATGCACATAAGGGTTAAGGCCAAGACGGGGGAGTGGGAGTGCTCTGGTTTGTGTGTGTGAAACAATGTTGCAGATAGAGAGGAGGGGTTCTAGCTTACCTTTTTAAGCCCTGTACAGGAAGTACAAGTCCTCTTTCTGCTGGTTTCTTCAAAGTTTTCACATGAAGCGTTCAAGGAGATTTAAAGTACCTCCAAAGCGAATCGTGGAGGCTAGGGAGGAACCTACAGAGAGAGAAGTCGTAGAGGAGAGTGAGGAAGCTGAGGAATGGATCGCACCATCCCCTGAAACGGTGGGTCGAACCCCTTTGTTTTCTCCTTCCCATGTCCCCCAGGGTGAGCCTAGTGAGGGTGGTAGTACTATGACTGTGCCTGAGATCTCTGATTAGGCCCTGTTAGATGCCTTTAACCAGGAGGGTGGATGGGGAGCCAATGTAGGCCCCTCAGTTTTGGCATCAGAGCCTGTGGGCCATGCTGTCTATGTTGGGCCTTTTCGTGGCAATGCGGTGGCCGGCCCTTCTAGTTTGGCCCCCGGTACCCCCAGTGTCCCTCCCGGTCCATCCGTGATTTTTCCAGGCCCTCCCCAGGTCAATCCTGGTTTCTCGTGGCCCTGTAATATCCCTTCTATAGTTGGTGGGTATAGTGGGAGCTTCTTGGCCTTACCTGGGCCTTCCGCGGCCTTGTCCCAAGAATCCATTGCGGCTGCGGTGTCCCTCTTTCAAATGCTGGCGTCAGCGATGTCCAGGGCTCCGGGTGGGTCCCACGTGGTCCATAGTCCGTCGATCGGTGTTACGCAAGCTCCTCCGGTGGCTTTGGCCTTCTCCGAGTCGACTTCCTGTCTCGGGTCCTCCAGCGGCGGTATTTCCGGTTCCTCCATTCGACGCTCGTCCGTGATGAGGAGCGCATCGCGTTCCCCACGTGGCTCTGCAGGTAAGAAAGGAGTGCCACTTTGGCTCCAGGGGTTAGGCCTACAGGGGCGATGGGGGCTTAAGGCAATAGCAAAAGGGGGCAATGGAGCGGCAAACAAGCAATATGCGAGTTATAAGAGGCCATTTGGAACCAAACTTGGTTCATGTAATCAGGATAAGGGGGCTAATAAAACCACTAGCATGCGGTCAGGGGCTAAGTCCTCAGCAGGCAAAAATAAAGGTGCTGTGACACCTATTAGGCCCAGTATGTGTAGGACGGAAGGTGATAATGTGAATTCTGATTCCACGGGCATGGCGATTGCCACGGATGATGGCAGCATGGATGGGATGGAATGTGACGATAGACATAGTAGGCCTCAGTGTGCGACCACGGTGGTGCCCACTGCTAGGAAGGTAGTTACTAGGTTGGCTGCTAGGCAGGGTACCCCATCACAATTTCATAGTCTAGATATTAGCGCCAGCTAAAAGTCGCAAGAAGGCCCCTAAGACAGTACTCTTTAGAGAGGATATTGAGAATTTTTCTGAAGAAGAGCAAAGTGTGCATGTTGGAGAGGGGCGTGGAAAGTGCCCATGTGGTCCCAGAGTGCCTGAGGGGGGGGGGAAGCAGTGTGCGAGCAGGGGTAAGGGGAGAGCTGAACTTCCTCTGCGTGGTACTCCTCTCTTGCATTCTGTTTTTCAGGATAGCGACATGGCAACTACTGGCGATTCCGGAAGTGGCATGGAGAGAGGAACAGAGAGTAGTGCAGATTCCATGGTGTCGGAGGATGAGCGTCTATCGACTTTGGGCGTGGTGGCGATACCGCCTAGGACGGGGTTGCAAACCGTTGAGTCCTCAGTTTCAAGTGGGTTCAGGGGTTTCACGTCATCCTCGGATGATTCTGGGTCAGAGAATGACAAAGAGTTGGGTTTAAATGCTAAGGGTTATAAGCGCATGTACAAAATGCTTAGGTGGTTGACTGAGGAAAGAAAGTCTGCTAGGAAGGGGTTGCAAAGATCTTCAGAACCTGTTACCTCTGAGAAGTCTGATAGGGCATCCCAACCCAGATCCAGAGTCAGTGAGGTGCGTGGACCTGCTAACTGCAAGGTGGCACTCCACGGTGATACACGATCCTGGTCATCTTATGATCTACACAAACATCTTAAAACTAAGACGGTTCTGCACATTCAGGAGGGGAATTATGTCAATATCTTTGAGCTCTCTGTGGAAGCTTTAAGGCAGAAGGAAAGAGCCAAATATGGGAGTGGACCAAAGAAATACCAGCGCCCTGACACGTTCCACGAGTAGCGACATTGTTTTAGGTCTTATGCTTCTGTTTTTTTGGAAAAGTGGCCCGATCAGTGTTTAGCCATATTAAAATATACTGAGAATATGGAAATCATTGCGGAAAACTATCGCGATGGAGCCTGGCGGGATTGTGATGAAGAATTCCACAGGAAGATGGTAGGTAACCCTCTTCTTGACTTTGGAAGTGTGGAGATGCAGCTTTGGGCCCGGCTGGGTCCTGAGAAGGTCCCGGGGACTTCTGCTCCTCCAGCGGGATCACACCAGGTCCGCTCTGCTAGTAGGTTTCGCCGACGCCCCGCCAGGGTCTGTTGGAAATTTCAGGATAAGCACTGCATGCTGGGAACTGCGTGTTCCTTTCGGCACGCATGCAGCAACTGCAGGGGACCTCACTCAGTCACAGATTGCGTCAAGAAAAGCGAAAAACAGGATAGGGCAGGATAACGCGGCCCTGTTGTCGGTAAGAGCGGGCACCCCGCTGAGGGTGGCCGCAATTAGACCTTGGCTCGCGCTGTACCCGGATAGGGATGCGGCTGCCTTGCTGGAGTTGGGTCTCCAGGAAGGTTTTATTATTCTGGTACAATGTAAGGTTAAGAGTTCTACGGGCCCCAGGAACCTGAAATCAGCTTACCAGTTTCCAGAGGCATTAAAGGAGAAATTGGGTAAGGAAGTTTCGCTGGGTAGGATGGCCGGACCATTTAGGGTAAAGCCAATACCAGGATTGGTTATTTCTCCTTTAGGGGTCGTGCCAAAGAAAGACCCAGGGAAGTTCAGGATGATTCAACACCTTTCCTACCCGAAAGGCAGGTCAGTCAATGACGCCATCCCGCAGGAATTGAGCACGGTTCATTATCAGTCCTTTGATGATGCCCTAAGGGTAGTTTGGAGGTTGGGGCAAGGTACCTTGCTGGCAAAACTTGATATAGAGTCTTCCTTCCGGATGCTGCAGATTCACCAATCTTCTTTTTATCTCATGGGATGTTTTTTCAATGGATCGTTCTATGTCGACCGTTGTTTACCTATGGGGTGTTCAATTTCCTGCGCCTATTTTGAGGCTTTCAGCTCCTTCTTACATTGGTCTGTTGCCGAGGTGGCGGTGAGGATAGAATTGCTCACTATCTGGATGATTTTTAATTGGTGGGCAGATAGGGCTCCAGGGAATGTGAGTTACTTCTGCACACCATGAGACTGGTAATGACTAAATTTGGTGTTCCCTTGGCAGAGGACAAAACGGAGGGCCCTTGTACATGTCTTACATTCTTCGGGATAGAAATTGACTCTGTAGCCGAGGAATGCAGACTTCCGGCAGATAAAGTCCGGAAGATGCTTGAGGAAGTGAGAAGACTTGCTTCGGCGGGTTTTTGCACGTTAAAAGAGCTGAAATCCCTGTTGGGTCTGCTCAATTTTGCAGGTCGAGTCATCCCTATGGGGAGAATTTTTCTAAAAAGAATGGAGCGACTGTTGCCGGGGGTGACCTCCCCTAAGGCCAGAATTAAGGTTAACAAAGACATGTAGGATGATCTCCAGGTTTAGGATCAGTTCCTTAGGGAATTCAATGGGGTTTGCACTTGGTGGGAACCTCAGACGTCTGTGCAGTCCATTCACCTTTTTACGGATGCTGTGGGGTCCTTCGGCTACGGGGCTTACCTAGATGGTAGGTGGAGCGCTGAGCCTTGGCCTGTCGAATGGACCGTTAAGGGTTTGACCAAGAACATGGGTCTCCTGGAGCTCTTCCCCATTCTGGTGGCGTTGGAGATCTTGGGAGATGACCTTAAGAACAGTTCCGTGGTTTTCTGGACGGACAATATGAGTGTGGTCTTTGCCATCAATGGACTCTCATCTTCATCCCCAGCAGTGGTTAGATATCTTAGGATTCTGGTGTTGGGGTGCCTTAAGCGGAACATTGCGTTTCAGGCTCCTGGGGTTGCTAATATTATAGCTGATGCGCTTTCTCGTTTCCAATTGGAAAATTTTAGGAAGTTTGATCCTAACGCTGCGACTCATGGTGTTCCCTGTCCTCCTTTCCTTTGGCATATGGCACTGGATGGCAGTCTCTGATTCCACTACTGAAGGCATCCCTTGCACCTTCCACTTGGAAGTCTTATGTGAGGTATTGGGAAGAATGGGTATTCTTCTGCGATGTTCAGTGATTTCTTTCCTGCGCAGGTGAGCAAGAATGGTTGTTGCAATGGCTTCCGGAGCTTAGAACTAAGCAGGTAAAAAAGGGGGCGGTGACAGCACGGTTGGCAGCGGTATCCTTTTTTTCTGTAAACTGTTCACTCTGATGGACTCTTCCAAGATGTTTTTGGTTCACCAAATTCTTCGGGGCTGGGGAGGTCGGAAGAGCAGCGACCTGACATTCGGGAACCCATAACTGCTGATCGGTTACTCCTTTTGCTTCAGGTTATACCTGACATCTGTTCCTCGGAATATGAGGTTAAACTGTTTTATGCAGCGTTCGCCATGGCATTTCATGGTGCTCTTCGAGTTGGGGAATTGGTACCGCAGTCTAAGATGGCAAAAGTGGGAGGTGTGTTGTCCGAACACGTTAGATTTGCCAACAATAGGGTATTGCTATTCATTCCAAGACCAAAAGTGGATCAGGAGTGTAGGGGTCTTGGCTGTCGCTCCCTGTGAATCAGGGTTCCGACAGTTGTCCTTACGTCCTGTTGAAGGCCTTCTCGGACGTGCGTCATGTGGGTTCACATAGGTTTTTAATTCACCAGGATGGTATCCCTCTTACAAGATTCCAATTCCAGAGGGTCCTGGGATGGGCTGCAGAAAAGGCAGGGTTAAATCCCAATACCATAGCTCCTCACTCATTTAGGGTTGGAGATGCTACGACAGCGGTGGCTTTAGGTTGGTCTGCTGACTGTATCATGGCATTGGGGAGGTGGAAATCTAGGAGATATCAATTATATGTGAGACCCCTTTTATCCCACTGCTAAGAATTACGGTGTGTTTATGTTGTGATGTTTTCACTGTTGTGGTATGAACCTAACACTTGTTTCTTTTGCAGGGCCTAAGCAGTGGTCCACTCCGTGCCTGGATTGTGAGGCACTCGTTTGTGCACTGGGCAGCCATCTGAGCTTCTACTCGACCTGGAGGACAGCAACTGTGGTTCTCGTCATCTAGGGTGGTTGTTAGGTGGCTAGGAAGGAGAGGCCTTTGCTGGGCAGATCTGCCTAGATTACTGCAAGATGCCATGAAACATTGGGAGAAACCCCACGTTTTGATACTCCACTTAGGTGGAAACGATCTTGGCTCAATTCCTGGACGGGATTTGAGTGCGGTGATCCAGTCGGACCTGCGCACCTTCAAAGCTTGGATGCCTGGTGTGAGAATGGGATGGTCAAACATTATTCACAGGTTGACATGGCGTCATATGGCCAGCCATAGGGCTGCATTTCAGGTAAAAAAAAAAGCTCAATAGGGACGTAAGGAAATTGATGTTTGAGCTTAGGGGCTTTGTTGTGGAGCACAAAACCATTAGGGCAGCTGACCGGAGCCTCTACCGAGGCGATGGGGTACATCTTTCGGACCATGGCATGGACCTGTTTATTGAAGACCTAAGCTAGTCCCTACTCTTATTTGTGTGAGTTTGGGTGGCGGCGAGAGTGGCCCTGAATATGTGGGCAGTGTCCGGGGGCAGGATGTGATCGAGGTAGAGTGATGGCTACTTCCGGCCAGGGGTGAAGTCCTCAGACGCGCGTCTGGGGTGTTCCCTGCCCGTGTGATTCAAAGCCGAGAACTCCCTAAGCCTTTCCAGTATTGAGCTACGCTCTGCCTCCTCTCCTGTGCCCTGGTACTGCCCATCTTGTTAGCATAGGTTACTACACATTAGCTAGTACCTGATTGCCGCCCCCCTGGTCCATGTTTATTTGTGCTGGTCATTTGGTTCCTGTGTTGCCACAATAAACGTGACCTACGGGTTTTCTAATCAAGAAGTTGTCTGTGTGTTTATTTCAATGTTAGAAATGAAGTTAAAAGTTTACATTAAACTTGAGAAGGTAAATAGTTAAGTTGTGATAATTCTTCCCACAGAGGAGGATATGGCATTTAATCCCTTAAGGAAATGTAAGGCAAACTGCCTGTAATGCACATAAGGGTTAAGGCCAAGACGGAGGAGTGGGAGTGCTCTGGTTTGTGTGTGTGAAACAATGTTGCAGATAGAGAGGAGGGGTTCTAGCTTACCTTTTTAAGCCCTGTACAGGAAGAACAAGTCCTCTTTCTGCTGGTTTCTTCAAAGTTTTCCCCACCCTGTCCCTCCCTTTTTATTATTTTAGGCGGCAATCGTTAGGGGGATTCATCCCTAGGGTGGTCCCCAGGATTAGGGGTGTCCAAGGCATGATGAGGGCTACCCAGCCTATTTCTATAAATCCAAGGACGTTAAGTTTCAGCTCCCCAGGTGTTCAATGTGGTTTGCACCTTATTGACCCTGGTCCTAATGGTACGGAGTGGTGGGTTTGCACCCTGGGATGGCGGGTTCGATTACAGGCTCAAGATGGCCAAAAACAAAGAACTTTCTTCTGAACTCATCAGACTATTTTTCTTCTGAGAAATTAAGGCTATTTGATGTGAGAAATTGCCAAGAGACTGAAGATCTCATACAATGCTTTGTACTATTCCCTACACAGAACAGTGCAAACTGGTTCTAACCAGAATAGAAAGAGGAGTGGGAGGCCCTGCAACTATATCTCAGACTGGGCAATAAAAAGAAAAGGCTAAGGGCTAGATTACAAGTGAGGCACAAATATTTTTTGCACAAGCGATATCGTGTTTTCGCGACCCATTTTAATTGCGCTTATATTACAAGTTAAGCTTCAAACCTTAACGCGATCTCAGAGCTGTGGTTAACTGTTTTCCAAAACTAAAAAGTTGCACAAAACACATAAAAAATGCATTGCAAAGTAAAATTATTACAAAAAAATATTGTACAAAAAAGCTATAAGGGCTCAAACAGATCTCGGGTGTTAGAAAAAAAAGCCACCAAAGGACTTTAACATTGAGATACTGTACATACAGATGCATTGCTAAAGATCTATTTGTATGTATGTATATATATATATATATATATATATATATATATATATATATATATATATATATATATATATATATATATATATATATATGTATGTCATGAGGTAAGGAAAGAGAGAACATCCAGGAATATAATCCGGGATAAAAGACAGGCAATTCACCACTCTTTTAGAAAAAGAATTTATTAGCTCTGACAATACAATGTGTCAAAATTACTATTTTGATCGCAAAAAGTTGGTCTCCCTCACAATGTGAGCACTGAAACACAAGTGTGGGTATCAACGGCAAATACCAGAGTATTAAAAAGTTGCAATATTCAATTAACTTACAATACTCTGGTATTTTCGATTTCTGTGCATATTTTGCCGTTGATACCCACACTTTTGTTTCAGTTCTCACATTGTGAGGGAGACCACCTTTTTGCGATCAAAACAGTAATTTTGACACATTGTATTGTGAGAGCTAATAAATTCTTTTCTAAAAGAGTGCTGAATTCCCTGTCTTTTGTCCCGGATTATATTCCTGGATGTTCTCTCTTTCCTTACCTCATGACAAATTATTTTATGGGTCTGCACCACCTCTTGTTCTAGATATTACAGATACATATGTCCTGTCTATATCATTTTCATTCTTGTATTAGCTCTAAGCAGTTGCGTCCCCTCCGTACATTTCTCGATTATTTATTTATATATATATATATATATATATATATATATATATTTGTTTAACTATGTATTTACTGTAAATATGTCACATTCCAATGTTCTACACATAGGTGAATATGTTCTATGCATTTTTAAATAGATATTCTTATAAATACAGTGTGTATATATATATATATATATATATATATATAATCATGTGGAGGCAATGTGATTGTCTTGGGGTGCTTTCGTGGTTGTTAAGGGGGAGATGTATACAGAGTAAAAGGGACCTTGAAGAAGCCTATCACTCCATTTTGCAACGCCATGCCATATCCTGTGGACAGCCCTTGATTGGAGCCAATTTCCTCCAACAACAGGAAAATTACCCAAAGCACAGCTCCAAACTTGGCAAGAACTATTTAGGGAAGAAGCAGTCAGCTGGTATTCTGTCTTTAATGGAATGGCCAGCAGTCACCAGTGTAATATCGCACTGCATGATATGAGAGTTTTGCTACACTTAAACTTTGTGCTTTTTATTTTATATTACAATGAATTTCAGATTTGGTCCCTTTAGTATTAACTGCACTTTATCATATTTTAATACATTTAGATTTAGAGCAAGCAGCATTAGGATCATACTTTGCATATTTCTGTGCATTTTTATACAAAATACATTGCACTTTGTATTTTGTTCAGCCCCTGTGAAGTCTGCACTAGAATCTTTCTCCAAACTAGAGAATGTTTGATTTTCTGGCACAAAGAAAGTAATGAAACTCTTTGGGAAACTGAAGCTGTCAGTTTTAATTTAATAGAAGTAATGCAAAGTACAATGTCATTTGTAAAATATGCAAATAAATATATAAAGTATGAGACTAATTTGTTAAACTTACACAGAAACTGTGAAGGCATAATCAACATTTGTAAAATCACAATCCTAAATACACTGCTGTATACAAAATAGAAAGTGCAAAGTTTAAATGTAATACAAATTAATCTAAAGTGTAAAGTGATGTAAAATAAAAAGCACAAAGTGTAAATGCAGCAGAACTCTTATGTCATGCATATTGCACTGGGCTTATCTCTCCTTCACATAAGGAAATGCAGGGAACACCCCTTAGAGAAAGTATAGCAAAAGATGCCTTTTGAAAATTTCACTAGGGATCTTGCAATGCTTGAGGGTTAATTTTAGATCTTCTAACCTGAGTGGAGAGGTTTTGAACATCAGGCCCACAGTTTTGATGTTCCCTATCCAAAGATATATTCACTCTTGTTTCATGCTCAGTTGTTATTGAATGGTCCTTCTAGCTATCCTGCACTAACTTAGTTTACCATAGAGTTTTACATAGAGTGGCTAAGGTTACTTTCTTTGCAGGTGTTTGCGCATGTCAGAAAACGTGAGGTATTACAAACGCAATTAAATTTAACGCATGTCAGGTTAGGCTGTCTTCAGAACACTGGTGAACTGTTAAACTCGTATAAAAAATTGCACAAAACACATCAAAATTACATTAACCCCTTAATGACCAACGCTGTACCCTGTACGACATCTGTGGCATCTCTCTGCCATGATCTCACTAAAAATAGCGAGATTGCTGTATTTCTGCATGCCCCATGAGTGGGGTAGTGCAGAAATAGACGGGCAGAGTTACCGATAAAACTCTGTGGTCCTCTCTGCATCGGGCAACGGTGGTGCTGATTGTTGGTGGTGTAAGAGGGTTAGGAGGGAGGTGGGTGGGCGGTGGGACCGCTATGCTACAGAAAATTTTCTTTTAGAGCAGTATCCATCAGTGAGTGGGAAGGAGGGAGGAAGCTCTTAAAGGGACAGTCTAGGCCAAAACAAACTTTCATGATTCAGATAGAGCATGTAATTTTAAACAATTTTCCAATTTATTTTTATCACCAATTTTGCTTTGTTCTCTTGGTATTCTTAGTTGAAAGCTTAACCTAGGAGGTTCATATGCTAATTTCTTAGACCTTGAAGCCCACCTCTTTCAGATTGCATTTTAACAGTTTTTCACCACTAGAGGGTGTAAGTTCACATATTTCATATAGATAACACTGTGCTCGTGCACGTGAAGTAATCTGGGAGCAGGCACTGATTGGCTAGACTGCAAGTCTGTCAAAAGAACTGAAAAAAGGGGCAGTTTGCAGAGGCTTAGATACAAGATAATCACAGAGGTTAAAAGTATATTATTATAACTGTGTTGGTTAAAAACTGGGAAATGGGTAATAAAGGGATTATCTATCTTTTAAAACATCGGTTCCCACATGTACCCCTGGGGGTACTTGGCAGGCTGGTTGGGGGTACATAAAAATATTGTTGGTAATGGCGGAAGATGCGGGGGGAGGGTCGGGGGGGGCACTCTCAATGGGTCATCAACTAATAAGCATAGTGGAACTGTGGAAGGAAGGAGCATTTAGCCGGAAAATTACAAATGAAGTCCTGGCCTGGCATATAGGCAGATGGGAGCCCCTGCACCTGAAATATGTGGACCGGGTGTGGATGACTCCGGTCCACATATTAATGATCACCCTGTGTCACCAGACAGCTTAGCCTCCTGCTCCACCCACCTCTGTCCCATGCACACAATTTTGACTGCAAGTGCTCAAATAGAAGCGGCACTGCAGCAGCATAGCTACGTGGACACGTGTGATAGAGCCGTTGAGATTGTGAGTCACACAGGAGAGGCAGGTCTAAGTCAGTGCCGGTAAGTAAAGTACTGCTTCTAGTGCTTGCTTGATTCAAACTGCTTCACTTCCAACTAAAAACGTTCATAGTGGCTGGGTGGTTAATATCGATCTGATCTCACAAATTTAAATATTTATTTTTATGATCATTACACTTTGACTCCCCCCCAGGGCCTTGTTTAGGAGCAACCAGGCAGCTGCCAGGGGCACCAGCCATACAGCAGGACTCCTGAGAATAAGATCTGAGCTTTAATCCTGTTGATACACGTACAGTCGTATGCAATTCAGGTATAGCTTACCTCCCCTATAAAAAAGTGCTTCCTTTATTTTGAGGGATGGATGGGGGTAATGAAGAGAGGGGGTACTCATAAATGAAAAGCCTAATCAAGGGGTACAGGAGAGAAAAAAGGTTGGGAACCGCTGTTTTAAAACAATAAAAATTCTGGTGTAGACTGTCCCTTTAAAATGATGGGGGGATTAGAGCATTGGGAATCAATCTGGGAGGAGGTAGGGTATTGAGGGGGGCAGCTACACTACAGAAAAATGCATTTTTATTATTATTATTATTAAAAAAAAAAAATGACAGCTGCCAGTACCTAAGATGGGAATTAGTTAGCAGGGTGAGGGTTAGAAAGCTTTTTGGGAGGGATCAGCAAAATGCGAAGGTAAAGGAGTAATCCTACACTAATAAAAATAATAATAATAAAAAAAGTGTAAAACTGCATACTGGCAGACTTTCTGCCAGTACTTAAGATGGGGGTGACCAGTGGGGTGGTGGGGGAGGGAAAAGAGCTGTTTGAGAGGCATCAGGGGGTCGGAAGTGTCAGGTGGGAGCCTAACCTCTACACTAAAGCTAAAATTAACCATACAAGCTACCTAATTAACCCCTTCACTGCTGGGAATAATAAAAGTGTGGTGAGCAGCTGGAATTAGCAGCCTTCTAATTAGCAAAAAGCAATGGCAAAGCAATATACAGTATGTCATTTGTGCCATGATTGCACAAGCAGCATGTCATAATTTAATTGAGAACCCCAAAGTTTGTGAAAAAGTAATTTTTTTTAATTTGATCGCATTTGGCGGTGAAATGGTGCCATGAAATATACCTAGATCAATACTTTGGGTTGTCTACTAAAATAAATATAAATGGCTAGATTTAGAGTTCTGCGGCCGAAGGGGTTCGTTAGCTACACTGGCTTTTTTTCTCCCGCACCTTTTAAATACCGCTGGTATTTAGAGTTCACAGAATGGCTGCGTTAGGCTCCAAAAAAGGGAGCGTAGAGCATATTTAACGCCAATGCAACTCGAAATACCAGCGTTGCTTACGGACGCGGCCAGCTTCAAAAACGTGCTCGTGCACGATTCCCCCATAGAAAACAATGGGGCCATTTGAGCTGAAAAAAACCTAACACCTGCAAAAAAGCAGCGTTCAGCTCCTAACGCAGCCCCATTGTTTTCTACTGGGAAACACTTCCTACGTCTGCACCTAACACTCTAACATGTACCCCCCATTACCCCTATTCTGGCGCCCCCGCTATCGCTGACACCTGCATATTTTTTTTAACCCCTAATCTGCCGCTCCGTACACCGCTGCTACCTACATTATACCTATGTACCCCTAATCTGCTGCCCCTAACACTGCCGACCCCTATATTATATGTATTAACCCCTAATCTGCCACCCCTGCTATCGCTGACCCCTGCATATTATTATTAACCCCTAATCTGCCGCTCCGTACACCGCCACTACCTACATTATACCTATGTACCCCTAATCTGCTGCCCCTAACACCGCCGACCCCTATATTATATTTATTAACCCCTAATCTGCCCCCCACAACGTCGCCTCCACCTACCTACAATAATTAACCCCTAATCTGCCGACCGGATCTCGCCGCTACTCTAATAAATTTTTTAACCCCTAAAGCTAAATCTAACCCTAACACTAACACCCCCCTAAGTTAAATATAATTTAAATCTAACGAAATAAATTAACTCTTATTATATAAATTAATCCTATTTAAAGCTAAATACTTACCTGTAAAATAAATCCTAATATAGCTACAATATAAATTATAATTATATTGTAGCTATTTTAGGATAAATATTTATTTTACAGGCAACTTTGTAATTATTTTAACCAGATACAATAGCTAAAATAGTTAAAATAATTACAAAATTACCTGTAAAATAAATCCTAACCTAAGTTACAATTAACCCTAACACTACACTATCAATAAATTAATTAAATAAAATACCTACAATTATCTACAATTAAATAAACTAACTAAAGTACAAAAAATAAAAAAGAACTAAGTTACAAAAAATAAAAAAATATTTACAAACATTAGAAAAATATTACAATTTTAAACTAATTACACCTACTCTAAGCCCCCTAATAAAATAACAAAGCCCCCCAAAATCAGATTGAGCTCGCATTCTATTGGCTGTTCCGGTCAGCCAATAGAATGCGAGCTCAATCTGATAGGCTGATTGGATCAGCCAATCGGATTGAACTTGATTCTGATTGGCTGATTCCATCAGCCAATCAGAATTTTCCTACCTTAATTCCGATTGGCTGATAGAATCCTATCAGCCAATCGGAATTCGAGGGACGTAATCTTGGATGACGTCCCTTAAAGGAACCTTCATTCTTCAGTTGGACGTCGGAAAAAGAAGATTGATCCGCGCTGGAGGTCTTCAAGCTGAAGCCGCTCGTCATCGGATGAAGATAGAAGATGCCGCTTGGATCAAGATGGTTGCCGGTCCGGATCTCCTCTTCTTCCCGGATAGGATGAAGACTTTGGAGCCTCTTCTGGACCTCTTCAGCCGCCGCTTGATAGAAGATTTCAGCCGGATTATGGATCGCCAGCCCCCGCTTGGGCTTGGATGAAGATTTCGGAGCCTGGAGCGATCGGTGAACCTGGCATGGTGAAGATAAGGTAGGAAGATCTTCATGGGCTTAGTGTTAGGTTTATTTAACGGGGGTTTGGGTTAGATTAGGGGTATGTGGGTTGTAATGTTGGGGGTTATTGTATGTTTTTTTTTTACAGGCAAAAGAGCTGAATTATTTGGGGAATGCCCCGCAAATGGCCCTTTTCAGGGCTGGTAAGGTAAAAGAGCTCTGAACTTTTTTAATTTAGAATAGGGTAGGGCATTTTTTTTTTTTGGGGGTCTTTGTTATTTTATTAGGGGGCTTAGAGTAGGTGTAATTAGTTTAAAATTGTTGTAATATTTTTCTAATGTTTGTAAATATTTTTTTATTTTTTGTAACTTAGTTCTTTTTTATTTTTTGTACTTTAGTTAGTTTATTTAATTGTAGTTATTTGTATGTATTGTATTTAATTAATTTATTGATAGTGTAGTGTTAGGTTTAATTGTAACTTAGGTTAGGATTTATTTTACAGGTAATTTTGTAATTATTTTAACTAGGTAACTATTAAATAGTTATTAACTATTTAATAGCTATTGTACCTGGTTAAAATAAATACAAAGTTGCCTGTAAAATAAATATTAATCCTAAAATAGCTACAATATGATTATAATTTATATTGTAGCTATATTAGGGTTTATTTTACAGGTAAGTATTTAGTTTTAAATAGGATTAATTTATTTAATAAGAGTTAATTTATTTCGTTAGATAAAAATTATATTTAACTTAGGGGGGTGTTAGTGTTAGGGTTAGACTTAGCTTTAGGGGTTAAAAAATGTATTAGAATAGCGGTGAGCTCCGGTCGGCAGATTAGGGGTTAATGTTTGAAGTTAGGTGTCGGCGATGTTAGGGAGGGCAGATTAGGGGTTAATGCTATTTATTATAGGGTTATTGAGGCAGGAGTGAGGCGGATTAAGGGTTAATACATTTATTATAGTAGCGGTGCGGTCCAGTCGGCAGATTAGGGGTTAATAAGTGTAGGTAGGTGGCGGCGACATTGGGGGCGGCAGATTAGGGGTAATTAAATATTATGTAGGTGTCGGCGGTGTTAGGGGCAGCAGATTAGGGGTACATAGGGATAACGTAGCTGGCGGCGGTGTACGGAGCGGCAGATTAGGGGTTAAAAAAAATTAATAGAGTGGCGGCGATGTGGGGGGGCCTCGGTTTAGGGGTACATAGGTAGTTTATGGGTGTTAGTGTACTTTAGAGCACAGTAGTTAAGAGCTTTATAAACCGGCGTTAGCCCAGAAAGCTCTTAACTACTGACTTTTTTCTGCGGTTGGAGTTTTGTCGTTAGATTTCTAACGCTCACTTCAGCCACGACTCTAAATACCGGCGTTAGAAAGATCCCATTGAAAAGATAGGATACGCAATTGACGTAAGGGGATCTGCGGTATGGAAAAGTCGCAGCTGCAAAGTGAGCGTTAGACCCTTTCCTGACTGACTCCAAATACCAGCGGGGGGTAAAAACCAGCGTTAGGAGCCTCTAACGCTGGTTTTCACGGCTACCGCCCAACTCTAAATCTAGGCCAAAGTTTTGATAGGTAAATAAAAAAAAAACAAGGCTCTATTTCTGTTTAAATGTAGTGATGGCAAAAATGATCTGGTCTTTTAGGGAAGTCTTAGTCTAAGCTGCCTGGTCCTTAAGGAGTTTAAAAGTACAGTTACGCTCATAATAACACTGTCTAATAAAATTTATTGGAAAACAAAATTGCATAAATAAATTATAAAAGCTCAAAAATATGTGGTCTCAGGTGTTACAAAAAAAGGGCTGCAAAGAACTTTAACATAGAGATACATACATACACATGTGTAATTATATATGTGTATATATGTATTTAAATACATATATATATATATATATATATATATATATATTAACAAATAAATACATATGTATAAATAAATATACATATATATATATATATATATATATATATATATATATAAGTGCATTGGAGCCCTTTGCTGTCAAGTAGCTGAAAACATGAAAAATCATATTTATACAATATTCATATTTAATGAAGTGTTTATGTATTTACTGTAAATATTTCACATTCCCATTCCAATGTTCTTCACATAGAGGAATATGTTCTAAGTATTTTTAAATAGATACCTATGTATGTGTGTGTGTGTGTATATATATATATATATATATATATATATATATATATATATATATATATATATATATATATATATATAAATATATATCATACTTTGTTCCAGGGGATCAGCACAGTATAATATACAACTTTCGGGGTGCTCTGGGTATATCATGTACTCCTCCAATAAAAGCTCCTGCACCCTCCGGTTACTTTTCATCAATCTTTATTAACCTGTGTTGTTTCTGGGTGGTACCCCTTCTTCAGAAATAAAGTAACAGTGTATACACTTACCCCTTAAGTACCCCACCAAGAAATGCAGCAGCCCATCATGGATCTCCATTGGCGTACCCTGTGCACAGCTGCTAATGCGCCGGGATTCTAGTAAACCCAAACGTGAAATTGCATCGAAGTTAGTAAGCATCTTAGGTTTGTCCTGGCACAACGGATATTAACATATCAAAATTTACAATGTACACGTATATATATATAAGTCACCATACATATGCCTACCATGTTATTATATATATGGAATTAGAAACCTCCAATCATAACAATCGTACTTTATGTTGAGAGGCGGTATGTTTATGTTGAGAGGTTGGAGATGTTTTTAACATATATATATATACACACACGCAAACAGTCGAAGTTACAATATCGCAACTGCTTTAATGTTTTATCTCATAGACTTTAATGGAGTGCAAAAAGTGGAAAAATCCTAAAATCCGAACAAGTCACGCAAAATCGTTCTATTTATAAAATATATATATATATATATACATATATATGTATATATATATATATATATATGGCTTTTTTGCATTCCTCTGCCTGCCATACCGGCACCTCTTATTATGAAATCCATATTTTTGTTCTTTAGCTGTTTGAACCAATGTGTGTGTGTGTAATCTACATTCTGTAATATAACAGATCCGGTCTGACCATCGGGCATCCCTTAGCCCGGACCAACTAATTACCCACACTCTGCACACACCACTGCCATCAGTGGTGACCGTGACACAGCAGCAAAAGTGAAATTGGCCTGTTAAGAGCACGCAACGCAATGATAGAGAGTTACACTTGGACTGCTGCAGTCTTCAGACATAGGAGGGCGGCACTTAAAGTACTGACTGCGAGGCTGAGCTGAGCGATAACAAACACTGGCTTCCCTGCAGTCGGCAGTTAGGAGCAGGTCCAGTGTCATGTCGAAATCTGCGACCCGACGGAATGTGCGACCGTGACGTCACCACATTCCTTAGCTCACATGTGACTGGTTAAGCACCAATCACCTGCTAGAGACACCTCCTTCCCAGGCTATGCCCCACCCCTCCTCCCCGGGACCATCCCAGGAATGCTGACTGCTCTGACTAGTGTTACTGTGGTCTCAAACTGCGGTTTATAAACGTCACAATTACTAAACACATTGACTAACACTAACAGCATGTAGCACACAGATATGAAACGAGTCATGGGGTAATGCCATGTTAAAATTATTTCAGTTTCAATAACTTCCTCACTATTTTCTATTGCTCTCTACATTCATTTCAACGTTATATTTTTTTTATTATTTTTTTTTTTTTAAATAATTTTTTATTGAGACAATGGATAGACATAACAGAAAAGGGAGTGTGTCCCAGCACAAGACAAATACAAAAAGAAAAATAACTGATACAGATCACATATGAAAGGTACATAAGAATTAAGACATTGGTGTGCTAATATAGGATTTGTTAAGAAATTATCTAGACAATAGAGTTTCAATATTTAGAGTCAATGATATGGAAGATATCTAGGTTGAAAACAGAGATAACATTTGACGTAAGTTATAGCACCGACTTTATGACCTTAAATACAGAATGCGCACAGTGAAATCAAAACATGTGTGACTGGGGCATATAGAAATGAAGTCTCAGTTTTATAATACAGGTAACTAGTGGTCCCTACTCTCAAATAAGGGGTATTCTATACACTGAAAATAGTGAGAGGAAGGGAGCTGGCATTTATCAGGCCTCCCGTAGGCCTGCGTATATAGGGGGATGAGGGATGCAGCGGGCAAGAGCCGCTCATAATGGGGGGGAGAGGGGAGAAGGGAAGGGGAGGGGGGGTTGAGCTAGATAATTTGTCTTAAAAATATAAACTACAGGGCGATGTGAAATGGAATGGAATGGGATCTCAGGGCTTTTGAGTATACTCCTGGATAACATCTCTAACATATGAAAACTAGGGCATGTGGATGTAAGGGAAATTGCCAAAGAGGATACTAACAGGGGGGGGCATTTCTATAGACACAAAAAGTTAGTTAAGGGCCACTACATGACCCCCTCTCCAGGGAAGGTGCTATCTATAGGCGGTGCAGGTAAAAGGAGGAGGGATATGACCCGCAGGTACTAATCGCCAGCGGGAAAGGGAGGAGAGGGGTCAGATAGAATTGGGAGATGTCTAAGAAGGCTATATCCTGATTAGCCAGGGTCTGGGGGACCTGGGGAACCTCTGGGTGAGCCCCTCTCCTAGGGGAGTGCCACCTATAGGCGATGTGGGAAAAAGGAGAAGGGATATGACCCGCAGGCATTAATTACCAGCGGGAAAGGGAGGAGAGAGGCTCAACGAAAACAACTATTATGTGCTAGAAATATGGGCAAGCGCATAAATAAATTAGGGATGATATTCATACAGCCACAGAAAATGATAGTTAGTAACAAATAATATAAATAAACAACAATAACTATTAACACAACATAGAACAGGTTTGGGACTTGTTACCCAGTTGCTGTTAATCATTCATAAACCAGTATGTTGCTGGCAATAGAAATAACTCCCCTTAAGATGTCCCAGCTAATCGAACTGTATGTTAATAGTTTAAATGTATGCATCAAATATTTGTGTCAGCCAACTACCTATCTGTAGTATATAAGACGCTCTATGGTGTACAGGGAGGGGTGTATAGGAAGCTAGTATTGTAGAGGCTTTCACAGAATGCAACAGTAATGAAAACGTAGGTATAAACATAGTAATAAAACAGCAGAAATAGTAATGGCTCTTGTGACACCATTAGAGTATCCCAAAACAGAACTAAAACATATAGGTCTTATATTATAGAGTAACATTGCTAAATAAGACCCCACAACAAAAATAGTTCTGAGACTATCACATAGGAGGTATATAATATAAAAGTCTATGTGGGATATTGGAGGATAAGTTATGCGAAATTTTGAACTGGAAATTACTGTTTATGATACTTGCAGTAGGGGGGAATATACATCAGGAACTAAAAATGTGGGGGGTAAATAGGCTTCTCTAGAAACTATAAACATATGTTTCAGGCATAAAGGTATGGTAAAGGGTAAGATGAGATCATGTAAGGCAACAGTTAGGAAAAAACATTCACAACAGAATTTTGGCGTCAATCCTGAATCAGTAAAAGTTATACTTATGCTACAGTCTCAGGAGAGAAAAGCTAGTTACATAACATTTTGAGCGTGGGTAGTTCCCTGGTTTCAGATCCTTAGACCGTCATGCGGGAGATATATTATGAGAGAGTTTGTGACCCATGGTAGTCCCGACATCTCTGTAATGATAGAACAAAATTACCCCACACCGGATCTAGCTATGTGCAAAAAAGGCCGTTGAGTAAGCTGGAGGCAAGCAGCTTTCAAAATCCATCCTAGGATCCGTGGTTGTTCTCCACTGCCTGTATCCGGATGCCTTGCTACATTCAAGAGGCTCAGGATAACTCGTATCAGCTCCGGGGCCAACAGAGTCTCACATGATGGCAGAGCAATTAATAGGACAGAGCGTATGTACTCAGTGAGGTTGCAGCAAGACAATCTGTATTTATGTTCACACACGCCTGTAGTACACTGCACAAACCTTCCAGGCGCTGTCTCAGGAGTAGTATCTACAGTTAGATCTTTCATTTTCTTGGCTGCGTCTTCAGTACTGGCCATCCCAGAGCACAAGTCCTCACCTTCCCCTCCAGTGTCAAATGTGTGCTTTACGATCGGGCTGAGAACGAGAGGCGCCCGACCACCCGGCAGGTATCTGAGTGAGGAAATAAACCGGTCTCCCTCTAAGTAGGCATTGCAGTCTATTGGGACTTCACTCTGCGGCTCTGTAGTCTCGGCAAGTGCCACCTGCATATATACAGCCGGATCCATGTGCCTGTCTGTTAACACCCTTTTGAGGCTGTCAAATTGTGTGGACATCTGGAGATCAAAGTCCATTAACATCGTATGGATGAGCCTGGGTATATGTCCGTCCTCCATGATCATGAGGGGGAGGTGTTGCAATGGCGCGGGTGACTGGAAAATCTTTAGGCACCGGGAGAGGTGGGAGTCTCAAGCAGTAGGCCCGTAGAAGGAAGTTTAGTACAGAGAATCTCTTCAGTTAGTATTCTGATGCTCCCGATCTTCTCCTGAGTCTTATAATAGCATTTTCGTTATAATAGTGGTCGTTAAATCATTATTTAAGGTGATTTATGAGAGTAAAGCCGCAGGAGCTTAGCCTCTGTGCGTCTACTCTTGTTGATGGCTAGCTCCGCCCCCTCAACGTTATTTTTATTATGCTAAATTCCACAAGTAACTGTCTGACGTGGCTCTGACTTTGATGCTACGGGTCTGTTTGATAATTACACTGTGCGCAAAACGCAAGTTAGTAATGCTGCCCCTCATAAATCCTAGTTGATGAGACATTAGTCCAATCTTTAATGTTATTAGGAACAGTGGTGTACAGATTCTGCGACCTGTCTGTCGCATGCGCACTTTCTGGTTACAAAATCCGATGACAGACAGCTGTTCCGTTTGATTTTGCAACCAGTCACGTGTGCGCTCAGGAATGTGGTGATGTCATGGTCGCAAATTCAGTCGGGTCGCAGAATTCGACATGACACCGGGTCAAGTTACAGATTTACTGCTATCAATGATAAGGTAATACGGCTTACAATACGCATAATGTGCAATCCTTCTAGCTTAACCTCTGCTAGCAGTCACCGTCTGTAAAACATGTACATGATTTAAACTTAAGGGACACTGTACCCAATTTTTTTCTGTCGTGATTCAGATAGAGCATGAAATTTTAAGCAACTTTCTAATTTACTCCATTATCAAATTTTCTTTATTCTCTTGGTATCTTTATTTGAAATGCAAGAATGTAAGTTTAGATGCCGGCCAATTTTTGGTGAACAACCTGGGTTGTCCTTGCTGATTGGTGGATAAATTCATCCACCAATAAAAAACTACTGTCCAGAGTGCTGAACCAAGAAAAAAGCTTAGATGCCTTCTTTTTCAAATAAAGATAGCAAGAGAATGACAAAAAATTGATAATAGGAGTAAATTAGAAAGTTGCTTAAAATTGCATGCTTTATCTGAATCACGAAAGAAAAAAAATTGGGTTCAGTGTCCTTTTAGTGAATAAAAGACACGCACAGAAGTGAATGTAAATTTACTTGCACAGGAAGTGTTGCACTGTAATTTGCATTGGCTACAGACAGCTTTTATCAGTGCAGAGTGTCTCTGTGTTAAACCTCCCTGACCCCTGTAAGAAGCTGCTTTCAAGAGACTCCTATTCCTACCATGGAAACTAGCATACTATTCAAAGCAGACATCAAACAGAATCAGTGTTAGCTGTAAATTTGTTATTGCTTGGTCAAGAGCTTGTGTTCACAGTTTGTTCACGTCATTATTTGGTGACACCTATAATTTACTGCCCTTCTAACCCTAATACATAGGTTGTACACTGTGAGCTGTTTTATTTTCTTCAGTATAGCATAATTACAGCATGCTGCTTTCCACAATAACTCAATAAGTAGTTTGTAATACAGTATATTATAATATATATATATAAAAAGGTTGCAATTGAGGATTTACTACTACTACTATTATTATTATTTTGCATTTTAAGGAATTTCTTATTGAGTGTCTGATGGATAAGCAGTAAAACTTGTTTGTGGACACATTAACAACATGACACATGGGATTCGATTATACCAGACTTCTTATTAAATGATAACTTTTTTAAAGGACACTTACCTAGTATTGTTTCAAGACTTCTGCATTTATATATTGCAGCAATAGGTAGATATGTGTGTGTGTCTATGTGTGTATGTGTACAACACTGTAGCTGTGTACATGTTTGTGTATGTGTGTATGTGTACAACACTGTAGCTGTGTACATGTTTGTGTATGTGTGTAGCTCTGCTGTCATGTGACACTATCCACAACCATCCTTCCTCACAGAACAAACTGAAGCAACTCAGTCTCAGCACACAGTTTGAAGTAATATATATACATATATATATATATATATATGTATGTGTGTTTTTGCAAAATATATAACTATATATTTATAGATATATATATTACCAAAAAAACATCAGATATATCTTGACATATGTATTTTTGAATAAATAGAATATATTCCGCTATGTGAAGAACATTGGAATGTGAGGCTTGTTGGGTGTTAGTTTTTGTTTCCACTCCATTAAAGTCTATTTGAGAATACAATAACGTGGTTGCGATATTGTAACTTCGGCTGTTTGCTTGCGTCAGTTTAGCACGCAAGCGAAAACTTTTTACCTTCAACTTGTAATACATGCGGTAACAGACCTGTGAAAAAAGCGATAGAGGTCCACTCGTGATCTAGTTTTTTTTTTTAGCTATATACTAAGTTTACATCAAAAACATGTAGAAAAAGACATGTGAGGCTACCCATCCTTAAAACAGATTGAGACTTTAGAAAACATCTCAATAGGGGTTAGTAACACCTTCAAATATGTTGCGAACCCAAGCTTAGGGGAACAATATTTAGGAAAGTATAGTTAAACTGGCATATTGGCTATTTAGATGTGTTAGTGAATGGATTGAATCTCTTCTCATATATAATTAATCTCTTACCAGTCTTATTATGCTTTAGTGATGAATATAGGCCAAAGAGAAACAGCTTAGATTCAGGAAGTGTGATACTAAAGACAATGATATAACTTCCCAACTAGTTCTCCAAATACTCAAAAAGAAAACTGATTATCAGCTATAAAATAACCATGAATTTATTGCTCAATAAAATTCTTTTGTTACTTAATAATTTAATTTGCTAGTTCTGTTCCTGTGATCAACATATCTTAGAGCTCTATTTTCCAGCCTTGTAAGGGCATGCTATAATTAGCTGTCCTCTTCAACGTTTGTCAGCTACTGATGAAGCAAATGTGACATGACAAAATTCTGTTTTGTTCTAGAAGTCTGCCTCGTTGACAGGGCAGATAGTATTAAAAAAGAAAAAAAAATCAGAAAACACTAATATTTTGATTGTCTAAGAAATTAAATTATTCAGTAAATAAAATAAATAAAAATATTAGAAAGTATTCAAATCACTACACAATGAGTTGTAAAAGCAAACAACACAATATTTTTTATAGCATTTCTGGGTTTTAAATCTGTTAAAATGTATTACTAAAATTACAATAAAATTTTATGTTTTCACACTTTTAGTTTCACGAATATCAGTTTGTTATAAAAGTTGATGTTTTTTTTTAATAATAAAAGCTGATGTTTTTTAGCATTAAAATGACATTTGATATTTTTAGACAAAAATATATTTAAAAATGTCTTTAGGCATTACATGATGCAATTAACCTTTACATATTGTATAAAAGATAACAAGGAAAACACACTAAGGAAAGAGGATTGTGCTATCACCAAAGCCTAGTAGCAAGTCTTTTGTTATAAAAATAAAGAAATTAATTAAATATGATATTTAATAAAAGCATATAATGTCATAATGCCAAAAGCAGTTGGAAAGAATCCACCAAACCTTGGTAAGATTGCCAAGATGGAACCACATTATAGCCTTTTTATGGGATGGACTTTATTTGGGGAATTTATATCACGTTGGAAAAGTAGGTGTTTCCTGAAGTTTATAATTTATCTGGGATGTAATTATTCATATTTTATTGCCTGTCTCTTATTTCTTTAGCTTAATATTTCTAACTTATCATCTCTGGCGTGGCTGTACCCTTGTATATATGGTAAATTTTAAAAGCCTCAGGTATCTGTTGCATAGCTATAAATATATATACAGTATATATACAGTATATATGTATATATATATATATATATATATATGTGTGTATATATATATATATATATATATATATATATATATATATATATACACAATTTAATTTAGGATTTACTTCCATACACCAGGGATGAAGCTTAGATGTCAATGAACTAGTTTACAAGTGGGCAGAATCGATAGCGCAGGATGCGTTATCTTTTGTGCAACCCCGTGTAAAGAATAAACACAATTTTGCGCTTTTTAAGACCTGAAGTAAACCTTTACTATTAATAGTATAGCACAGAACTCCATGAAGAATTCAACTACTTGTGTCCCATCAACTTAGTGCATCCTGGGCTTAGAATTCGAGTGATATCTGACATTAATTTTACTGTGAACCCCCCATATAAGTCTATTACTTGAAGAACTTAGAGCACCCACTTTACCTGACATGTAGTTATTAACGCATTTGAGTGATAAAAAATAACTTTGGACTTGCAATATGAGCACAAAAATAGTGATAGAATAGAAATTGCTTGAGCAACGTTAACACTCAATTGTGTAAATATTTTTAGCTCCACTTGTAATGTAGGCCATAATGTGCAATTTACCATGGTTTTATAGTCAAATTTCTCTTGCTATGAGGGAGTAAACCACTTAATGGACTAGATGGACATAAGACAATCGGTCAATTTAAGTGGAAGTGGGTAGCTATATATATATGCTAGTCCTAAAGCCCGTGTACACGGGCCATTTTTTCCAGTACAGCGGTCCCACCCCTTGCTCTCTCTCTCTCTGTCCCCCTCTCTTTTGTGCTCTCTCTCTCTGTCCCCCTCTCTTTTATGCTCTCTCTCTGTCCCCCTCTTTTTTGTGCTCACCCTCTGTCTGTCCCCCTCTCTTTTGTGCTCACTCTCTCTCTGTCCCCCTCTCTTTTGTGCACTCTCTCCGCCCCCCTCTCTTTTGTGCTCTCTCTCCCCCTCTCTTTTGTGCTCTCTCTCCACCTCTCTTTTTTGTTCGCTCTCCCCCCCCTCTTTTTTGTGCTCTCTCTCCCCCTCTCTTTTGTGCTCTCTATCCCCCCTCTATTTTGTGTTCTCTCTCCCCCATCTCATTTGTGCTCTCTCTCCCCCGTCTCTTTTGTGCTCTCTCTCTCCCCCTCTCTTTTGTGCTCTCTCTCCCACTCTCTTTGTGCTCTCTCTCCCCCCTGTCTTTTGTGCTCTTTCTCCCCCTCTCTTTTGTGCTCTCTTAACCCTCTCTTTTGTACTCCTACTCCCCCTCTCTTTTGTGCTCTTTCTCCCCCTCTTTTGTGCTCTTTCTGTCTCCTCTCTTTTGTACTCTCTCTCCCCCCTTTTTTGTGCTCTCTCTCTCCCCCCTCTTTTTTGTGCTTTCTCTCTCCCCCCTCTTTTTGTGCTCTTTCTCCCTCCTCCCTTTTGTGCTCTCTCCCCCCTCTATTTTGTGCTCTCTCTCCCCCTCTCTTTTGTGTTCTCTCTCCCCCTCTCTTTTGTGTTCTCTCTCCCCCTCTCTTTTGTGCTCTCTCCCCCTCTCTTTTGTGCTCTCTCCCCCCTCTCTTTTGTGCTCTCTCTCCCCCCTCTCTTTTGTGCTCTCTCTCCCCCTCTCTTTTGTGCTCTCTCTCCCCCCTCTCTTTTGTGCTCTCCCCCCCCCCCTCTTTTTTGTGCTTTCTCTCCCCCCTCTCTTTTGTGCTCTTTCTCCCCCTCTCTTGTGTGCTCTTTCTCCCCCCTCTCTTTTGTGCTCTTTCTCCCCCCTCTCTTTTGTGCTCTTTCTCCCCCTCTCTTTTGTGATCTTTCTCCCCCTCTCTTTTGTGCTCTTTCTGCCCCCTCTTTTGCGCTCTTTCTGCCCCCTCTTTTGCTCTCTCACGCCCCTCTGTTTTGCTCTGTCGCACCCTTCTTTTGTGCACTCTCTATACAGACCACGTCCCCTGCATGCCCGCTCTGCCCGGTCACGCCCCCGCCACGCCCGTGTCAAGCCCTGTCCCTCCCACTCTGCCCGCCCCCGCCCACTCCCTCCGGACAGCAGATCAGGTTAGTTTGTGTAAGGTCAGGTGTGTTTGTCCTTGCGCTGTCTCTACTGCGCATGAAAGCTTGGGACAAACACACTAGGCCTTTTATATTATAGGATTTATACCTGTTAGTATCAGTTATGTTTGTGATACCATGAACTAAAGTGTATGTGCACTGTGCAGCTTGCATAACCAAAATATTAAAATCATAAACACAACAAAGCACTAGGAACAGAAAGAACACACAAGAGAATATATCTCAAAATTGTATTCACCAAAATATTAGATTGCCAAGCTTGTGATAACCGGTGATCTCTCTAAGATCTTATGTAAACTAAATATATAATTTAAAGGTCTGCTATAATATTAATTTTATTCCTCTCTATATATCTGTGTCATTAACAAAGCAGACTTGTTATTTGCTTTATTTTCCATCATTCTGTAACATATTGCTGCTAGGGGGTCGGTTTATTAAGCAGTGGATACTGCATCCACGCCCCATCGTTTCTGGTTTGCCAGAAATGGAAGTTAAAAAGTTAAGAATCAGGATAATTGACAGCCCCTGCCAGCGGCTGATTGGCCACGAGTGAGCAGGGGGCAGCATTGCACAAGCATTTCACCAGAAATGTTTGTGCAATGTTAAATGCCGACAGCGTATGCTGTCGGCATTTAATGTGGTCAAGCGGACATGATTCGCTACATGATTCGACCTTTGGTAAATCTACCCCAGGTCTTTACAAATTTATAATGCCTGCACTTTTTTTTTTTTTTTAATAAGGAAAGTATGTATGTAATATATAATAAAATATTGTAAAGTTTCTTCTAGTGAGACTCCTTGCCACTTCCTGTCCCATGCTCCTTTGCAATACGCCTCACACAACTGATATTGACCTCAATACTACAGAAAGAGATTAGAAAACAAACTGTTATTAAAGTTTAAAGGTTATGAAATGATGTGTATGCTTATAAATATAATATAAAAACTTACTTTGATACAGTACTATTACAATTGCACTATACCAAATGTGTTATTAAAATAGAACTACATATACTGATAAATAAAAAAACATTGGGCCCTTAGCGAGAGCATTTGATAATTAAAATCTTAGTACCTATCCCTCACCTCCCACCAGGATGATTTCTTCTGCTGCTTCTTGTTTATATACCCTTCTATAGGCAATACTGCTGTACCTACATTTTCAGTATAGGTGATGTATCGGGCAGAACAGCTATTTTAAATGACAAAGTAAAGGTAAAGTGGCTATCATCATTGGGGATGCATAAAGGGAGACAAATATACAATGCTGCATTCTTTAGTGAATAACATCAAAACTAATTCAGCTAGAGCGGCTCAAGAGCCCTCCTAATGAATTATACTCAGTGACACTGTTTCATTACTATGTTTGTGAAGTTGTCTCTAACTACAAAATCAGCTTGTCAGAACATTACATAAATAATTTATACATTCAGAAGTGACTAAACATTAAACTGTATCAAATACCTCACATAACAATTCGTATTTGCATCAGAAGTGCTGTATAATTCCATATTAACCAGTGTGTTCCCTGAGAGATGCTTTTTTCTATCACTTTTACTTTGTGAATGTAGCTCTGAATATGTTGACATTTTAAAATTCAGCATCTTTATGATATAAAAAAAGTTTAATGATTAGTGAACTTAGAGCAATGGCCAGTTTTACTAGACAAAGTTCTTTACTAGACAAAAGTCTCCCCCAGGGTCAGATGTAGCAAGACATTGCCTTATATTACACTCTGAACATGTCTTCACTGCAGGTGGCATACAATCCAAACACAAAATCTTTAAAGTACTCAATGTGCTTGAATAAAATCAAGTCTTAAGACTGAATACAAAATCTTAAGGCACAAGAATCTTGAAGACATCAAAGCCCAGGCTGAGTATGCCTGCAGCTTTTATTTCTTGTCAAAAACATGAGATACATTGCCAAAGAAAAAGCCTTAGTTTAGAAGGGGTTTTAAACTTTGTAGAACAAGAGAATTGTGACACACGGTATCCTGCCTACCCCTGTACAGATAAAAACAGGAATGTGTGTGTATATATGTATAATGGGCAGGTCTTGAATGTTTATATATATATATATATATATATATATATATATATATATATATATATATATATATATATATATGTATGTATATATATATATATATATATATATATATATTTATGTATTTTGATAAGCTTATTGTATTGTGTCTTTTATGGTATTTTATGTGTTCCCCCACTTATAGAATTTATAAATTACTTAAGGCACTTATATTGAATATGGTATACAAGTACACATAAATATTTATTTGTTACTGTGGCACAGAAATGTGTAATATTGACATGACACTTCATTTTTATTGTGTACAAATCATGGCATAAAACTCATGATCAACAAGACTCTTCTGACTCTGATAGTGACACGTCCTTAGGTTTGCAGGGGAAGGGTCAAAAGAAAATGTCCTGCATGATTAAACATTTTTTAAGAGAGGGCGCAGGCACATCAAAAAAATAAAACTAATTCAGAAGTTTTTCAGACCCCTCCAGGGGTGAACCCGTAGCCTGCTTTGGTTAACTTACCCCCCAACAGAGCAATCTCTGAGAGAAGGGCGGCTCTATATGGCGATGCAAGCCCAGGAGAAATGTATTCCTTCCAGTGTTAATCATGCCACCCTTCTCACATTTTAATGTACCTATATTTTCCTTCTTAGATTTTTTTGCCATTTATATTCTTAAAAAACCTTTTTGGGCTTGTCTTAGAATCCTTTGAAATAACTCTTTCATTTTCAATTTTGGCTAATCTGCTTGCTTTTTTGCATGCTTTGTTACATTCCTTATATATTTGTAATGATGAGCCCAGACTATTTTCTTTGAACAATTTAATTGCCCTACATTTTTTCCAAATTTTTCTTAACACATTTGTATTTAGTCACATTGACTTGAATGTATTTATTTTATTGCTATAACCATGTGGTATGTGTTGATAAGTATATTTAGTTAACAAAGTTTTAAATGTTCTGCTATTAAACTATATCCTTAAATCATTACATTTTGTATTCTTAAAATTAAAACTTTTGGTTAAACCCTTGTTATACTGCTTATGGAAGGTTATTTCAAATATAACCATGTTATGATCACTGTTAGCTACATGTTTTTTTCACTTCTCTTTTTTGATAAAAGTCTGTGTTATTTGATAGCACTAAATCCAGTATAGCTTTATTTATAGTTGGCTCCTATATTAATTGTGACATTAAGTTATATTTTAGCATATTTAAAAAATCTATCCCCTTAGCTGTATTTCTATTTTAATTGGCCCAATTTATTTAAGGGTAGTTCAAGTATCTCATAATTACAACACTGTTAGCAGACTTTTCTATTTGCATTAGCAGTTGAGTTTCCTCTAAGTCACTTATGTTGGGCGCTTGTAGCATGTACCTAATAATAATTTTTTTAGATTTTTTCCTACTCTTTATTTCAATCCACAATGGGCTAGATGATGAGTGGCACGCTAACTGTTGTGCACAAGACATAATGGTTTTATCGCTGCGTTTTGCATGTGTCGGAAGTAGCATACATATTACAATTTGAAAATAAGCATGTTTCCTTGAGTACAATTGAATTTCACGCACGTTGGGATAGTGTGACTTCAGGGCTCTGGTTAACTGTTACGTGAGTCAAAAAAGTTGCATAAAACACATAAAAAATACATGTAAAGTTTGTGGCCTTATGCTGATTCTTTTTACCCAGCTTCATATAACATCATCTGCATAAGCCACATGAGGTTGGTATACCACAACATTCACCTACACGCTATTATAAAACATACTGAAGTAATATACCCAAATAACACCCTGACACCAGTAGCAACAAGAGATCTGAAACAGACATTACACACATGCATCCGGTCTAAGTACTTTCACTGCCGCTTACATACTTTTGATTATTCACTACATACGGTCCCCAAACTCACCCCCTTTTTTCTCTCTCTCTCTTGCCCCCCCTACCTTTCTTAATGGGCTCCTTCCTCTCAACACCACTTCTAGATTTTCATTTACTATATTAACTACCTCCTTATTATCTCTCTCAGTCATTTTCCATACGACATTTACAAAAACTCCTGATAACATACATCAGAACACTATAATCCTACACTCGGCTTGCTCTGACCTATACCCCAACACTTATAGTTCTTTGGTCTCTACCCATTTCCAGAGACTTCATACACAGTTTCTCTTACAAATACCGCCATCAATAATATATATTGATTTAACCGTTTAATAGATCATAGTTTGCTTTTTTTTTCTTTCTCCTTTCCCTCCATTATAAGTGTCACCTGTGTCTCACATAATGTCAGAGGCCTTAACTCTCCTGCCAAACGCAGTCTTCTTCATAATTCCATTAAATCAATGAAAGCCAAAATAACTTTTCTCCAGGAGACACACTGGGTAGCTGGGTCCTCTCCCCCGTTGCGACTTTTTCCCTACCTGGTACTCAAAACAGCCTCATACTCCCAAAAACCGAGATGGGTGGGGGTGGAGCCGGCATCCGTGAGGAATGGCTGCACCTTAGGTGAACTCCAAGGTCTGATTCTCCTAACACTGAAAACAGGGGAAATATTGACAGCTAAACTGTTGTATCAAGTAACCAAACCACACCAGAACAGATGTGAGGAACAGAGGCGACCTCGAAACCCAAGGGAACAGGTTTTTAAACATCGATCTGGAATAGGGCCTACAGAACCGCCGTCATCTTGAAGCCCTAACAGGCTGTATGAGACCATGCTGCGTAGCACACGCTGAAAGACGGTTCCAAGGGAGGAACGAGTGAGTATAAAAGAAGCAACTTGAGACACTTTAGGATGCCCCTACTGATAAACACGACCTGAACTAACCTTGTATACTTACAAGGGGAAAGCTTAAAAAGGAATGCTACTACATGGAGGCATGTTCTCCCTGTCCTTTTGAAAGATGTACACTATGATGAGGTTGGCCAAGTCCATAACACATTAAATTATTAAGTACTCTGTAAGTACTGCCTATATGAAGGAGAGACTTTAGGGACAACATCTACAATCTAAATCGATATCGTTATAAAATGGCTGTTTGAAAGGGCTGACTTTATCACCTACCTGACATCATCATTACAGTAAAGAGTACAGCCAATATTTCTAATCTAGGATCACTGCATCCATATTTAATAACAGGGAATACCCCTGCCACAGATAATTAATTTATCTCTGCCTCTCACATACAATATAAAGTGCGCCCACCTGGGCTCATACTGAAGGCAATTGAAACTTTATCTTGCTAAAGATTGAAAATGTCACCTAAAAAGCTGAATAAGCCAGATAAAACAGGCAAAAATCCCGCTACACCATATCAGACTGTGAACACATTTTTCAAATTGCCTGATCAAACTTCTACCAATAAACCTCCAGCTCCTAAAACCCAGAAACCGGTCTCTTCGTCATCAGAAGACGAAGAAAACAACACAACAGATACCACTGAGATAACTAATGTTTTATTATGTTCAATGCTGTCTAAGCAAGATTTCGATAACCTGGTGACACAGGTACACCAATGTATCAAGGAAGAAATAACCGGCCTCAAAAAAGAAGTTACAGAGATCGTTTATAGATTAGAAGCCCTGGAGGAAGATAATGACCTTAACCAGTCAGAGCTATCAAATCTACAAACAACAGCCAATACTCATGATTTACAGATCCTCCAACTTCAAGATAAAATTGAGGACCTGGAGAACAGGGAAAGGCGGCAGAATCTGTGGATAAGAGGAATTTCAGAATCTATTCTCCCCAACACTCTCCCTGAGTTTTTAAAAGGCTTATTCTCACATCTCCTTTTTAAAAGGCTTATTCTCACATCTCCTGGGCCCATCCACAACTTATGATACCACTATGGATAGAGCACACAGAGCCCTGAGGCATAAGCCTCCAGATCAAGCTCCACAGAGAGATGTAATATTAAAATTAAAAGACTTCCAAGCAAAAGAAAAATCTTAAAAGCTGCAAGACAGCATAAAAAACATCACTTATCAAAATTGCTGCATCATAGTTTTTTCCAACCTGGCACCTCGCACTCTACAGAGGAGGAAGGAATTTCAACCCCTCACTTAGAGCACAAGGAGTTTTATACCGCTGGGGTTTCTCTTGTTTCCTCATAGTGACACATCAAGGAGAAACATATTTACAAATCGATGGCGGATGCACAGCTTTCTGCACTACACTTGGCATATCACCGCCAAAGGAACTTCCTAAATTGGATGAACAGTCTTCCATGTGACAATCTATACAGTTTCGTCCTCCAAGAACCTTGTGGCAAATAGCCCCAGCTAAAAAATTGAAGAAAAACTCTGCAGGGCCTTCTCAAGAGCAAACTTGATAATCAGGACACTACACAACTTCGTAAAGTACAATTATTTAAAGAGGTCTGAACAGTCTTGTTTGATTATATAGGTTTTCATCCTATTAAAGGTAACCTCTTGGGTTAATTATGATGGTTCAAAATGATTGTATTCTCTGTAGGTAAATAATGGTTCAAATTCTAAAACCCCTATACAATGTTTATTCAATGCCCTGTTAAAGGAGAGATAGACCACTCTCCCCATATTTCTCACAACATATGTCGTTGTTGTTGTTTTTCTTGTTTGATTATTGTTTGTTCATTTTTGAGAGAAATTGCTGTTTGATAACATATCATTCATTGTACAGTTTACTTGATAAGTATATCTGGATACATACCATTGCCTATCCCCACGACACCATGTATTGTACCCCTTTACAGCAAGCCTATACACGCAGGATCCCATCCACTAAAAAAATCTAACACAGTAATGGGAAAGCCTCTACAATTCCTTACACTAAATGTCAAGGGGTTTAATGATCCTCATAAATGGCGATTGGACATTAAGGATATTAATCATAAACTTATTGATATTCTATTTATATAAGAAACTCACTTTGTAACTGGAAAGGAACCCTTGTTCTTTGCTTCAACATATCCCATACATCACCACAGCAGCCATAAATCTAAAAAGGTATGCAGAGTTAGCATAATGATACATAAATCTACATCGTTCCAAACACAGCAGATAAATAGAGAGGAAGAAGGGAGATACCTTGTGACCAGTGGACTCCTGTTTGGCAGACCAGTAACCTTAGCAAATATTTATGCCCCTAACACACTACAAGCTCCCTTCTTTCGTAATGTCACTAACTCCATTCTATCCTTCGCCAAAGGCCCATTAATTATAGGGGGAGATTTGAATGTTCCCTTAAACCCGACTCTAGATAACTCAACTAGCCGCTCCCACATTTCTAAAAGAGCACTCAAATCTATACATGAAGACATATTACTATTAGGAATCCATGATACTTTACCCTACTGTGAAAGACTACACTTATTTCTCGGCACCTAGCCAGACATATACCCATATAGACTATATTTTTGTAGATCATATCACATTGTCCCTCCTATCAGATGTTGGGATTTTCCCAATCTTCTGGTCGGATCATTCGGCAGTTTTTTGTAAGCTGAACAGGTCGCTAACTCCATTGAGACCTTTTCAATGGCGGACGGATGACATTCTCTTAAAAGACAAATTTTTGTTTGTCCAGATAGACTACCTCTTACAAGAGTTTTTCCAGATTAACAACGCACCGGGAATAAATCCCTATATACTGTGGGAGGCGCACAAATGCTTCATAAGGGGAGAGTTGATCAAAATGAAATCAACCCAAACTAAAGAGAAAAGAATAGTTTATAATGACTTAAACACCCAACTATCCCATTGGGATAAAATACACAAATCACAACCCAACGGTGATGTAGCTAAGACTAACCTAGATCAAGCAACAGATAAGTTAAGGGAGTTCCTTCAACATGAAGCCCAGGCCCAGGCTTTTAAACTACAGCAAAAATACTTTATATAAAGTAATAAACCAGGTAGACTGCTGGCAAGGGCACTGAAAGCTAAACAAACAGCAAATTATGTCTCACAAATACAAGACCCACCAAACAACATAGTGGCAGACTCTATAGGAATAGCAGCTAGTTTCCATAATTATTACGCCATGCTGTATAACCTTTCCCCTAATAGAGATGAAATTAACCACACACATAAGTGCAAATCATATTTGCAACATATTGATCTTCCTATCTTTCTACAAGATCAAATTGACCAATTAAAACAACCATTTACAGTTAAAAAAAATTGAAACAGCCATAGACTCACTAAGACAGGGTAAGAGCCCCAGGCCTGATGGTTTTACTGGAAGCTACTACAAGAAATGTATGTACATCCTAATTCCCTATCTTCTAGCTATTTTTAATCACATAGATCAGGGTAATACTCTGCCTTCATCTATGTTGGAAGCCATTGTCACCGTGATACCTAAGCCAAATAAAGACCCGGCCCTACCATCTAACTATAGACCTATATCTCTACTAAATGTTGATATAAAAATTTACTCAAAAATTTTGGCTAACAGATTAAACAACTTTCTCCCTTTGCTTGTAGACACAGATCAGGTGGGGTTTTTTTTGCTGCAGAGAGAGGCAAAAGACAACACAGTTAAAGTTCTTCACCTTCTACAATATTCTCAACTGCATAACCTCCCTTTTATTTTACTATCGACTGACGCTGAAAAAGCCTTTGACAGATTAGACTGGACATTCCTTAAATTGACGTTGGGAAAATTCGGCTTTCCAGAAAGCTTTATACATTGAATCTTTGCACTATACTCATCTCCCAGAATAAGAGTGAATGGAATTCTATCTGCTCCTTTCCAAATTACGAATTGAACTCGTCAGGGCTGCCCCGTCACCCCTACTATTTGTTCTGTCCATGGAAGTACTAGCAACAGCTCTTTGAGCAGACCCTGACATTAAAGGACTTACAATAGACAATTCCCACTATAAAATAGCCCTACTGTATATGCGGACGACCTATTATTGATGCTGACTTCTCCCAGATTGTCTCTCTCCACGGCCCACATTGTTCTTGAGGAATATGGGAAAGTATCTAATTATTCCATTTATTTAAATAAATCCAAAATCCTCCCACTTAATTTTACGGAAGGAGATATCTTAAGCCTACAGCAACAGACCCAATACTTGATCCAATGTAGGTCACTAAAATATTTGGGGGTACACTTAACTGCCTGCCCTCACCAATTGGTAGAGCCTAACTATTAATCCCTCTTGACTATGCTGACTAAAGATTCCTCCGACTGGTTAAACAAAAATATCTCATGGATAGGAAGAGTTAATGTGGTTAAGATGACGTTACTTGTCAGTGTAAAATTAAATTATAAGCGCTAGAGATGACAACCCAGCTTAACTATTGAATTCCCCTCCAGGAAAATAAGAAAAGTGAGAGCAAAAGAACAGGTGATAGTTAAGCGCTAAAAGCGAGGGTTTGAGAGGAGACTGTTTATCTATAAATGATGCAATGTGACGGCGTGTAGTGTGAATATAAAACCTAATATTAGGAATGGTGGTGAGTGCTGTGTAGGTAACCAGTACTAAAAATTATATGTGGATATTAGCAATATATATATATATATATATATTGATATAATATAATCAACTAAAAGAATGAAAGATGCAAAGAGGGTACAAATATAGATACAATTTATTAAAACAGAAGTCTAAAACAATATGTCAAGTAGTAAGCAAATATTAAAATATATGTATCTAAAAGTGCAGGGACGTCTCCCTTATTCGTTACTGATAGTAACAATTGATAAAAAAAGAACTGATTGCAGTCCCTGCACTTTTAGATACATATATTTTAATATTTGCTTACTACTTGACATATTGTTTTAGACTTCTGTTTTAATAAATTGTGTCTATATTTGTACCCTCTTTGCATCTTTCATTCTTTTAGTTGATTATATTATATCAATATATATATATATATATTGCTAATATCCACATATAATTTTTAGTACTGGTTACCTACACAGCACTCAAGATGACGTTACTTCCCAAGTTCTTTTACGTATTCTAGACCCTCCTCATCCCACTTCCAGAACCATATATACCTACATTACAAAATATGATATATTCGTCTATCTGGAGAAAAAAACACCTTGAATAACTAAATCCACGCTATATCTCAAGAAACAGAATGGAGGCTTGGGTGTCCAAGATATGTCTAAATACTGGGCATCAGTGTTCCTCCGCAGAATTCTTGATTGGTGTACAAACACAACTGAAGGCAATAAGTTGTGGGTACAGTTAGAACATGCTGTCACAGTAACCCCACAGCTAGGTGCTCTGTGCTGGCAACCACCATCTAATTACCCAACCTCTATTAAAAATTACCCAATAATCAGAGAAACATTAGATGTATGGATTGGTCTGCTACGCAAATATCCCTACTTATCCTTGGTTCCTTTCCCATTGACAACCATCTTCTCAAACTTAGATTTCCCGATAGGAAAACCTTCACAACCTACTACCATTTTACACTTTGATCGAGGCAGATAGGCTGATCACCAAACAACGTTTTACGTCTCTGAATATAACACAGTTTTCCCACTGGTTTAGATACTTACAATTGAGACACTTCTTTGACACCCACAAATGCAAGAACTTCATGCTTAGAGATTGTGTGGCAGGGATTCACCACCTCTCCATGCCATATCCACTCTCTACTCACTATTATTTACCCCTCACACAATCATTCAAACTGCCACGATTACTTCTTGGCATAAAGAGCTGCCATACACTTAGCGAGAATGAATGGGTTACCATATTTCTTAAGACAAGTAAAGCAGCTGCCCATTCTGCTACACTTCAAGAAACAAACTATAAGTTCTTACCTATGGAAGTCAGAATCCCCCCTCCCCCCCCACTTTGAATATGTGGATCACTCAGATGCACACTAATCTGAAATGGGAGAGATATTTTTATTATGCAATTGATAAGTTAGACATTTACGCCAAAATTATATTTTATTGGGAGACATATTACCTAACAAGGGTTGATAGAGACAGGATTAAACTAAACAAGCCCCCAATAAAGTATCCTTGGCAATATTGGGTGAACAAGACACAAGACTTTATAACCCACTAAAATAACCTTAAAAAAGAGGGATTGACCTTACGATGAAGTGTAGATAGAAACAATTTTGTCTGCACTCTGTTTGTATGTATGAATTTTCCTCTTATTTAGAGATAAGGGGTTGGGGGAGTAGAGTTATGGAAATAATACCAGGTTTTACGTATGTTTACTCTTAAAAATAATATTCTAAATACTAGAATTCAAATTGTGTAGAGAAGCAAAACCTGGAGTGGATTACTCACTGAGACATCAGACAACAACTAGACATTCATTATGGACTTTGGAGCGAGGACTCAACCCCTTTTATAGCCCTGGAGAAAGTTGAAAATTTTGTTTTACCTCTGTATTCTTGAAGGCATGATGTATAACTGTACTACTTGAAATTGATTTTGAAAGTACCTATTGCAAAACTGTTAATGTAAAGTTCTGTCATTTTGTTGATATTGTTATAAATAAATAAAAAGAATATTAAAAAAAAAATCGAGAGGGGTAGCCATTCTCATTAACAGAGATATTATATATGAATGCTGCCAAAAGTACGCTGAACCTATGGGTCGATTTCTAATTTTAGTTTGCAAACTAGATGGTACTCCCTACACTTTGGCATTCTACTATTATCCCAATAACAGACAGATTAAGCATTTCACAAAAGTTCCTAAATCATTTAGAAAAAATAAACATGGCCACCTAATTATAGCCGGTGATTTTAACATGGATTTGTACCCCAAATTAGACAGATGTCTACCGATAGGGAGAAAAATAGAAAAGACCATGTCAGAAATTTTCCCTCATTTCTTAAGCAAACATGTTGGATATCTGGATGGCACTCCATTCCACATTGAGAGACTATACTTATTACTCCCTAGTACATGACTCATATTCCAGATTAGATCTGTTCCTCTGCCACCCATGGTTGCTAGACAAAATTCAATCTGTTAAAATTGGACATTGCATATGGTCGTACCATGACCAAGAACTCATACAGATCCCAGAACTCAGTTCCATAACATATAGACCTCCATGGAATCTCCATGATTCACTACTATCCATACCAGGACTGAAAGCTAAAATAAATGAGAATATCTTGCACTTTCTCTCAACTAATGATAATAGAGAGGTTGATGATTTTTTTCTCTGGAGCACCTTGAAAGCCTCTCTCAAGAGAATTATCATTAAAACAAAGATACAGATTTGCAGAAAATCATCATCTGTAACCTTAGCAGACCTGCATCAATCTCTGAGATCCCTCTTGGAACTCCACAAAGACTCTCTAGACCCACAAATATCAGCGTATAGCTTCAGTGAGACAGTCAATACAAAAGCTTAAAAAATTACGGGTCCAAGAACAACTCAGACATCGCAAAAAACTGTTTTACTGTAAGGGCAAGAAAGACGACTATCTCTTAGCTAGGAAACTTAGATAAAGGAATTCACAAGCAACAATTATTACTTTGCCGAACCAGGCAAATTCCCAGACTCATAGACAAATATCACTTTTAAACCTCAATGCTAAATTATATGTTAAAATTCTATCTACTTGTCTTAAAGGGACAGTATACACTCATTTTCATATAACTGCATGTAATAGACACTAATATAAAGAACAAGATGCCCAGATACTGATATAAAAATACAGTATAAAAGGGTTTAAAGATTTACTTAGAAGCTCTCAGTTTAGCGCTGTTGAAAAGGTAGCTGGAAAGCCCATGTGGGAAATAAGACACTCCCCCGTCCCCCTTCTTTTGCATCTGAAAAGACCCTTTACACAAACAGGAGCAAGCTGGAGAAGGTAGCTGACGGTATTCACATAAAACTTTAGGGCTTGGTTAGGAGTCTGAAAATCAGAGTAATGTTATTTAAAAATAAGCAAAACTATAAAAAAATTAAAATAAAACTTTATGGGCTATATAAATAGATCATCTACAAAACATATATGCAAAGAAACCCGGTAACCCGGACCAGGTGGGCTTCACACTGGGCCAACAGGGCCCAGACAACACCAGACGACTGCTGAATATTTTTATGGAAACACATAGACTTGGCCAGTCTTGTGTTACCATCTCACTAGATGCTGAAAAAGCTTTTGACCGGGTAAGCTGGTCCTATATGACTGAGGTTCTAATTAAATTTGGCTTTCCATAAGCTTTTATAAATAAAATACTGGCACTATATTCACAACCGTCAGCGGTGGTCTGAGGTCTGGGCTTTTGTACTTCCCCATTCAAAATAACCAACAGCACCTGACAGGGATGCCCCCTATCTCTTTTGCTTATTGCCTTGGTGATGGAACCATTGGCAAAATCATTTTGCTGCTCTTCTCAAATAGAGGAAATTACCATCCACAAATCTTCTCATAAGGTTGTGTTATTTGCTGAAGATCTTACGCTATGTCTCTCCAATCCACAATCTTCCCTACCAGCACTATTCAAGCTGTTAGATGAATTCAGCTTTAGTAGCCTTTATAAACTCAACATCACAAAAACCGAGGCTTATACTATAAATCTTCCACAAGATTCTCTCAGGGACTTGCAACTTCATTATCCCTTTTCTTGGTCCACTACCCAACTTAATCTAGGAAGTTGTCCTTTCCCTCGATCAGCGTACAATTATTTCAGCTAACTTTTACCCTCTTCTTTGGAAATTGTGTAGCTAAATGGGACTCTTCAATCCTTTCGTGGTGGGGAAGGTTTGCATCTATTAAAATTACCTTTTACCTAAACTTACATATCTGTTTCAATGGTTGCCTATCCCAGTACCTAAAGCGCTAATAGCCCAATTCCAAACCACAAGGAAATGGCTTCATATAGAGATGCAAATGACCTAGAGTAGCTATGAAATGTAAGCATAACCTGATTTTAGCTGGAGGAACAGCAATGCCTAATATAGCTGCATACCATGAAGCCTCCAGGTTAGCACATATAATGGTATGGGCCCACTCAGCAAACCCCAGTAAGTGATCAATGTTAGAACAAGCCTCCATAAAAATAGACATACCTCTTAAAGAATTGATATGGATTCCCAAGCATACCAGAACAAAGGATTTAACAGGGAATTTTGTTGTGGCTTCCAATCTTAAATTCTTGGATAAAATTAGACACCTTCCAGGTGTGTCACCTCACCCTTCTCTTATCCATTCTGTCAGAGGACTACTAGTTGCAATACAAGACTCACATCCCCATTTATGGAAGGAATTAGATATGAAGATCATAAGTGATCTCTTTATACAAAAACAGAATTTATGTTTACCTGATAAATTACTTTCTCCAACGGTGTGTCCGGTCCACGGCGTCATCCTTACTTGTGGGATATTCTCCTCCCCAACAGGAAATGGCAAAGAGCCCAGCAAAGCTGGTCACATGATCCCTCCTAGGCTCCGCCTTCCCCAGTCATTCGACCGACGTAAAGGAGGAATATTTGCATAGGAGAAATCATATGATACCGTGGTGACTGTAGTTAAAGGAAATAAATTATCAGACCTGATTAAAAAACCAGGGCGGGCCGTGGACCGGACACACCCTTGGAGAAAGTAATTTATCAGGTAAACATAAATTATGTTTTCTCCAACATAGGTGTGTCCGGTCCACGGCGTCATCCTTACTTGTGGGAACCAATACCAAAGCTTTAGGACACGGATGAAGGGAGGGAGCAAATCAGGTCACCTAGATGGAAGGCACCACGGCTTGCAAAACCTTTCTCCCAAAAATAGCCTCAGAAGAAGCAAAAGTATCAAATTTGTAAAATTTAGTAAAAGTGTGCAGTGAAGACCAAGTCGCTGCCTTACATATCTGATCAACAGAAGCCTCGTTCTTGAAGGCCCATGTGGAAGCCACAGCCCTAGTAGAATGAGCTGTGATTCTTTCAGGAGGCTGCCGTCCGGCAGTCTCGTAAGCCAATCTGATGATGCTTTTAATCCAAAAAGAGAGAGAGGTAGAAGTTGCTTTTTGACCTCTCCTTTTACCAGAATAAACAACAAACAAAGAAGATGTTTGTCTAAAATCCTTTGTAGCATCTAAATAGAATTTTAGAGCACGAACTACTTCCAAATTGTGCAACAAACGTTCCTTCTTTGAAACTGGATTCGGACACAAAGAAGGCACGACTATCTCTTGGTTAATGTTTTTGTTAGAAACAACTTTCGGAAGAAAACCAGGTTTAGTACGTAAAACCACCTTATCTGCATGGAACACTAGATAAGGAGGAGAACACTGCAGAGCAGATAATTCTGAAACTCTTCTCGCTGAAGAAATTGCAACCAAAAACAAAACTTTCCAAGATAATAACTTAATATCAACGGAATGTAAGGGTTCAAACGGAACCCCCTGAAGAACTGAAAGAACTAAATTGAGACTCCAAGGAGGAGTCAAATGTTTGTAAACAGGCTTGATTCTAACCAGAGCCTGAACAAAGGCTTGAACATCTGGCACAGCTGCCAGCTTTTTGTGAAGTAACACAGACAAGGCAGAAAACTGTCCCTTCAAAGAACTTGCAGATAATCCTTTCTCCAAACCTTCTTGAAGAAAGGATAGAATCTTAGGAATTTTTACCTTGTCCCAAGGGAATCCTTTAGATTCACACCAACAGATATATTTTTTCCATATTTTGTGGTAGATTTTTCTAGTTACAGGCTTTCTGGCCTGAACAAGAGTATCAATGACAGAATCTGAGAACCCTCGCTTTGATAAGATCAAGCGTTCAATCTCCAAGCAGTCAGTTGGAGTGAGACCAGATTCGGATGTTCGAACGGACCTTGAACAAGAAGGTCTCGTCTCAAAGGTAGCTTCCATGGTGGAGCCGATGACATATTCACCAGGTCTGCATACCAAGTCCTGCGTGGCCACGCAGGAGCTATCAAGATCACCGATGCCCTCTCCTGATTGATCCTGGCTACCAGCCTGGGGATGAGAGGAAACGGCGGGAATACATAAGCTAGTTTGAAGGTCCAAGGTGCTACTAGTGCATCTACTAGAGTCGCCTTGGGATCCCTGGATCTGGACCCGTAGCAAGGAACCTTGAAGTTCTGACGAGAGGCCATCAGATCCATGTCTGGAATGCCCCACAATTGAGTAATTTGGGCAAAGATTTCCGGATGGAGTTCCCACTCCCCCGGATGAAATGTCTGACGACTCAGAAAATCCGCTTCCCAATTTTCCACTCCTGGGATGTGGATTGCAGACAAGTGGCAGGAGTGAGTCTCCGCCCATTGAATGATTTTGGTCACTTCTTCCATCGCCAGGGAACTCCTTGTTCCCCCCTGATGGTTGATGTACGCAACAGTCGTCATGTTGTCTGATTGAAACCGTATGAACTTGGCCTTTGCTAGCTGAGGCCAAGCCTTGAGAGCATTGAATATCGCTCTCAGTTCCAGAATATTTATCGGGAGAAGAGATTCTTCCCGAGACCAAAGACCCTGAGCTTTCAGGGGTCCCCAGACCGCGCCCCAGCCCACCAGACTGGCGTTGGTCGTGACAATGACCCACTCTGGTCTGCGGAAGCTCATCCCCTGTGACAGGTTGTCCATGGACAGCCACCAACGGAGTGAATCTCTGGTCCTCTGATCTACTTGTATCGTCGGAGACAAGTCTGTATAGTCCCCATTCCATTGACTGAGCATGCACAGTTGTAATGGTCTTAGATGAATTCGCGCAAAAGGAACTATGTCCATTGCCGCTACCATCAAACCTATTACTTCCATGCACTGCGCTATGGAAGGAAGAGGAACAGAATGAAGTATTTGACAAGAGTTTAGAAGTTTTGATTTTCTGGCCTCTGTCAGAAAAATCCTCATTTCTAAGGAGTCTATTATTGTTCCCAAGAAGGGAACCCTTGTTGACGGAGATAGCGAACTTTTTTCTACGTTCACTTTCCACCCGTGAGATCTGAGAAAGGCCAGGACAATGTCCGTGTGAGCCTTTGCTTGTGGAAGGGACGACGCTTGAATCAGAATGTCGTCCAAGTAAGGTACTACTGCAATGCCCCTTGGTCTTAGCACCGCTAGAAGGGACCCTAGTACCTTTGTGAAAATTCTTGGAGCAGTGGCTAATTCGAACGGAAATGCCACAAACTGGTAATGCTTGTCCAGGAATGCGAACCTTAGGAACCGATGATGTTCCTTGTGGATAGGAATATGTAGATACGCATCCTTTAAATCCACCGTGGTCATGAATTGACCTTCCTGGATGGAAGGAAGAATTGTTCGAATGGTTTCCATTTTGAACGATGGAACCTTGAGAAACTTGTTTAGGATCTTGAGATCTAAGATTGGTCTGAATGTTCCCTCTTTTTTGGGAACTACGAACAGATTGGAGTAGAACCCCATCCCTTGTTCTCCTAATGGAACAGGATGAATCACTCCCATTTTTAACAGGTCTTCTACACAATGTAAGAATGCCTGTTTTTTTATGAGGTCTGAAGACAATTGAGACCTGTGGAACCTCCCCCTTGGGGGAAGCCCCTTGAATTCCAGAAGATAACCTTGGGAGACTATTTCTAGTGCCCAAGGATCCAGAACATCTCTTGCCCAAGCCTGAGCGAAGAGAGAGAGTCTGCCCCCCACCAGATCCGGTCCCGGATCGGGGGCCAACATCTCATGCTGTCTTGGTAGCAGTGGCAGGTTTCTTGGCCTGCTTTCCTTTGTTCCAGCCTTGCATTGGCCTCCAGGCTGGCTTGGCTTGAGAAGTATTACCCTCTTGCTTAGAGGACGTAGCACTTGGGGCTGGTCTGTTTCTGCGAAAGGGACGAAAATTAGGTTTATTTTTGGCTTTGAAAGACCTATCCTGAGGAAGGGCGTGGCCCTTGCCCCCAGTGATATCAGAGATAATCTCTTTCAAGTCAGGGCCAAACAGCGTTTTCCCCTTGAAAGGAATGTTAAGCAATTTGTTCTTGGAAGACGCATCCGCTGACCAAGATTTTAGCCAAAGCGCTCTGCGCGCCACAATAGCAAAACCAGAATTTTTCGCCGCTAACCTAGCCAATTGCAAAGTGGCGTCTAGGGTGAAAGAATTAGCCAATTTGAGAGCATGAATTCTGTCCATAATCTCCTCATAAGAAGAAGAATTATTATTGAGCGCCTTTTCTAGTTCATCGAACCAGAAACACGCTGCTGTAGTGACAGGAACAATGCATGAAATTGGTTGTAGAAGGTAACCTTGCTGAACAAACATCTTTTTAAGCAAACCCTCTAATTTTTTATCCATAGGATCTTTGAAAGCACAACTATCTTCTATGGGTATAGTGGTGCGTTTGTTTAGAGTAGAAACCGCCCCCTCGACCTTGGGGACTGTCTGCCATAAGTCCTTTCTGGGGTCGACCATAGGAAACAATTTCTTAAATATGGGGGGAGGGACGAAAGGTATACCGGGCCTTTCCCATTCTTTATTTACAATGTCCGCCACCCGCTTGGGTATAGGAAAAGCTTCGGGGGGCCCCGGGACCTCTAGGAACTTGTCCATTTTACATAATTTCTCTGGAATGACCAAATTCTCACAATCATCCAGAGTAGATAACACCTCCTTAAGCAGAGCGCGGAGATGTTCCAATTTAAATTTAAATGTAATCACATCAGGTTCAGCTTGTTGAGAAATTTTCCCTGAATCTGAAATTTCTCCCTCAGACAAAACCTCCCTGGCCCCCTCAGACTGGTGTAGGGGCACTTCAGAACCAATATCATCAGCGTCCTCATGCTCTTCAGTATTTTCTAAAACAGAGCAGTCGCGCTTTCGCTGATAAGTGGGCATTTTGGCTAAAATGTTTTTGATAGAATTATCCATTACAGCCGTTAATTGTTGCATAGTAAGGAGTATTGGCGCACTAGATGTACTAGGGGCCTCCTGTGTGGGCAAGACTGGTGTAGACGAAGGAGGGGATGATGCAGTACCATGCTTACTCCCCTCACTTGAGGAATCATCTTGGGCATCATTTTCTCTAAATTTTGTGTCACATAAATCACATCTATTTAAATGAGAAGGAACCTTGGCTTCCCCACATACAGAACACAGTCTATCTGGTAGTTCAGACATGTTAAACAGGCATAAACTTGATAACAAAGTACAAAAAACGTTTTAAAATAAAACCGTTACTGTCACTTTAAATATTAAACTGAACACACTTTATTACTGCATATGTGAAAAAGTATGAAGGAATTGTTCAAAATTCACCAAAATTTCACCACAGTGTCTTAAAGCCTTAAAAGTATTGCACACCAAATTTGGAAGCTTTAACCCTTAAAATAACGGAACCGGAGCCGTTTTTATATTTAACCCCTTTACAGTCCCTGGTATCTGCTTTGCTGAGACCCAACCAAGCCCAAAGGGGAATACGATACCAAATGACGCCTTCAGAAAGTCTTTTCTATGTATCAGAGCTCCTCACACATGCATCTGCATGTCATGCTTCCCAAAAACAAGTGCGCAATAGAGGCGCGAAAATGAGACTCTGCCTATGATTAGGGAAAGCCCCTAGAGAATAAGGTGTCCAATACAGTGCCTGCCGGTTATTTTACATAGTTCCCAAGATTAAAATAATTCCTCAAGGCTATGGAGTATAAAATATGCTTATATATAAATCGTTTTAGCCCAGAAAATGTCTACAGTCTTAAAAGCCCTTGTGAAGCCCTTTATTCTCTTCATGTAATAAAAAGGGCTTACCGTATCCCATAGGGAAAATGACAGCTTCCAGCATTACATCGTCTTGTTAGAAATGTGTCATACCTCAAGCAGCAAAAGTCTGCTCCCTGTTTCCCCCAACTGAAGTTAATTCCTCTCAACAGTCCTGTGTGGAAACAGCCATCGATTTTAGTAACGGTTGCTAAAATCATTTTCCTCTTACAAACAGAAATCTTCATCTCTTTTCTGTTTCAGAGTAAATAGTACATACCAGCACTATTTTAAAATAACAAACTCTTGATTGAATAATAAAAACTACAGTTAAACACTAAAAAACTCTAAGCCATCTCCGTGGAGATGTTGCCTGTACAACGGCAAAGAGAATGACTGGGGAAGGCGGAGCCTAGGAGGGATCATGTGACCAGCTTTGCTGGGCTCTTTGCCATTTCCTGTTGGGGAGGAGAATATCCCACAAGTAAGGATGACGCCGTGGACCGGACACACCTATGTTGGAGAAACTCAATATATACTCTCTCACAATTCCAGATAACATTCTCATCATCCCCACTACTACTCTATGAATTCCATAGACTAAAATGTTTCTTGCAATACTGGGGCTTTCTACACCTACCCTTGCAACAACCAACAAATTGGGAAAAAAGATGGTTAATGGGGTCGCTGACCAGACGATCTTTATCTTTCTGCTACAGAGAGATATTAAACTTCTTTATTTTTTCATATCTTCCCATATACTTCATTTGGAAAAAAGCAATCAAATTTGAAGCTTCTATGGAAGCCTGGACTAAGGGTAGCAATATAACTAAAAAAGCAATCTATAACGTAACCACATACGAACTCTACTACAAAATCCTAACACAGTAGAATTTAACTCCTCTCCGTCTATTTCAAATCTCTAATGTACATTCACCAATGAGTTGGAGAGGCTGCGGTAGAGTAGGCACTCCCCTGCACATGTGGTGGGATTGCCCTAACATTCGCAGACTCTGGGCGAGGGCCTTTTTCTTTTGTTCCAAACTGGGGATAGTCGGTAAGGCCAATCTTCAAATGGGATTATTCTATCTCTATCTACATCTTTATGGCAGTAAAAGCGGTCATTACAAGAAACTGGCAAAAACCCCAATGTCCCAAATGGTCACAAGTAACTGACAAAATTAGTCATCTAGAATCCATGGAAAGCAGTTTCTTTAATGACACAAGAATAGCAGCTCTCCATTGTTTACGCTGGGAGACCTGGAGGCAATGTGGCAGGGGGTGGCCCAATCCACCAATAGAAATATATAATAATTTTAGTATATGCCTCTGCATATAGCTATGATATGTGAGCACATAGGTGAGTACTATTGGCTAACCTTAACCCAGACTTTCCTCATATATTTTATTCCATTCATTTCTAATTTCATTCATTCACGTTCTATAAACACACCTGATTCCTTGATAGGCATTCTTTTCTATGTAGCCTATCATATCTTAATCAGATTAATAACTTGCAATATACAAACGAGAGACACATAACGTTTACCAACAATCGTCTTTTGTTCTCTAACATCCGAAGACATAGTGCGGACTATAATATTACTAAGGGCTCTATTTATCATCATTATTCTGCAACTTTTGCGCATAGAAATAAGCTGTCGTATTTGTTCTCTTATTTATCAATGCAATTTATGCCTAAAAATGATCAAATACGACTGCAAAATTCTCCCACTCTATTCTCTCTCACCAAGGCGTAGATGTGTGCCAAATATAGCGTAAAAAGGATTTATTTCGGTTGTATTTATAAAAATACTCCTCACTAATCACTGAAATTCATATTTATCATTATTTTGTGCCAAAGGAGAACCTAAAATTCTCCTACAAATACGACTGATAACGTTCTTCATAACCATTGTGGAGAACATTTAATTTACTCCTTTATTTTCTTCAGAGAAGATGGAGTTCTTCATTTTGGCTGCAATTTCATTGGCACGGTCACCTGAAAATCATCTAAATAATGGAAATATGCCTTTACGGAGACGCCAAAGAGTGCCAAGAGTGTTTCTACCCCGTTGTGGACTTGAGGCATTGTCAGATAAGGAAATTAAGCTCAAATTTAGGATTAATCATGAGAGCATACTAAATCTTTATTCCTTTATCAAAAATGACATTGATCTCAGAACTAGAAGAACCAGGACCATACCCGGAATGTTAAAACTACTGGCTGTTTTGCCATTTTTGACAACCAGTTCATTCCAGGGTGTCTCTAGGGATGTGGTGGGCATGAGTCACCTTTGATTTTGACGTCGTCTAAGGATTATTTTAAAATATATTCTGAAGCATCTCTCAAAATTTATTTATGTACCCAGGAATGTGCATGACTGTCACACAGTTAATACATAATTTTACCAAGTAGCTGGTATTCCCAATGTTCTTGGTGCTATTGATTACACCCATATAGCTCTTAGACCACCATCCTTAAGGGAGGAGCAATGTAGGAACTGGAAAAACTTTCATTCACTCAATGTACAGGCAGTGTGTGATGCAAACCTTAGGTTTTGGGCTGTGTGTTCTGGATTTCCAGGGTCATGCCATGATTTCCACATTCTAAAACAATCAGCATTATTTGCAGCATTTGAATGTGGCGACATGCCACACCGTTGGCTTTTGGGTAAATATAACATTATTTTCTATTGTTATTCTAAAAGTTAAATGATTTATATGTCTACATGAACATGTAACCAATTTTTTTATTATTAATAATTTTGATCTTTATCTTTTATTAATCTTTTATTTCCTTATGTTCAATCAAATTTATATACCTTACATCAATCAATATAAAACCAAAAAAAAATTTAAATTACCTTTTTTTTAATTTTATATTTTTGTGACTTGTTCATAGATAATTATCAATAAGATTTTTTTATTTTTTGTCACATTATCTTATTAACATTTCTTTAGGTGATAGTGGTTATCCATGTAGACCATGTCTGTTGACACCAGTCCCATTTCCTCATACACAAGGAGAAATTAAATTCAATGAATCCCATCATAGCACAAGAAGTGCAAAAGAGAGAACATTAGGTGTGTTAAAGATGCGTTTTCGAGTGTTGGACCGTTCTGGAGGAGACCTTCAATATTCTCCAAAAAAATGCAATGATATAATTCTTGTTTCATGCATGTTGCCATTGCGCAAGGAAACTTAGAGGAGGAGTGTCCCTGTGATCCCACAGAAGATGTGTATGTACCACAAGACATTGTAAGCAGGCACACTACTAGAGCAGGTGTGCAAAACTGTTTGGAAATAATTGAAAGATATTGTTCATGTAAGTGTATATTTTATTTCAATAATCTTTTAGACAATTATTAACTGTTTCATTTAGTAATACATTATTTTTTTTTCTTTCTTCCAGAAATCGTTGCATCACATTGGATTTTTATTAACTTTGAAGAACAGAAAAAAAAAATCTATTTTTTATTTTTATTTAAATGTCATGTGAGAAAGAGAGGGGAATTGTTTTTGTTTTTGGAATGTTGTTACCTTTACTCATTAAAATATTTTTTGTTATTAATAACATTTTATATGATTTCACAATTGTATTTATTCTTTTTTTTTTCATTAATGTTAATATTCTTAACAGTATTAAGAATTTAAATACAGTATTTTTGGTCTATAAGTATTGTGAAAATAATTATTGAGATAAATCAAACGTTCAAACCAAAAAATAATAAATAAAGTGAAAGACAACACATTAACAATACTTTCTGAACTAGTAACATATAAATATTCATTTTCATTCATCTTGATATCTCCTACTCATTATTTCTAAAAAAAAAATTATAATATTCCCTCTTTAATTCAGAATCACGTTGTAGAATAATATTCCTTTCTTTTTGCAATTGCAACAAATTCTTAAAAAAAAACTATTTGTTCATTTATAAATGACAAAGCCATCTCTATCAGTGTTTGTCACTGGGACTCTCAGGTATTTTTGGCTGTACAACTTCTTCTGCTGTTTCCTCAATGTCAGATTCATCGACCATAGGATTCTGCGGTGTATAAAATTTAGGTGGGGTTGGTCCCTCTGGTGTGTGTCCCTCTATCTGTGTCTCATCCTCATTGTCTGGATAAATGGTATCCTCTACGAGAGGTTCCAAAGTAATTTCTACCTGTTCTTCTCTTGGAAGACATTTAAATTAATTAATTAACAAGCTATATGTTATATATAATACAAAAATCGTATAAATAATTTTTAACCTACCATTGTATTAGGATATTGAACTGTCTTGCATTGTCTGTAGCAATGCTCTAACACCTGTTGAGACAAAAATTTAGATTAGAATTAATGGAGTTTGTAGTTATACACAGTCATTCGATTTCTACAAATGTTTATGTAAGTAGTAGCAGGTACTGTAAGGGGAAGACAGGGCTATGTATTTAAATATGCCTCATGAGCCACAGCTTATCAGTAGAGTACCTTGCCTGGATGGTAGACATTCGGCTTGCATAAGAAGTGAACAGAAGAATTTCCACTCAGGAGTTTAGCAATAGCTAGTAGATCTATCCCTCAGAATTCTCTGCTTACTGGTTTGGTATTGACACTGTGCACATATACACACAACACACTATCTCTGTCAACACACACGTGACCTAGTAAACGTTGTGTTGCGACCCAGTAATGGGTCACAAACCATAGTTTGAAGAACACTGTTTTAGACAATCTGTGCTCACTCCAGGGTAACTTCACGTGCATGATCTCAGTATTATCAATATAAAACACATGAACTAATTCTCTCTAGTGGTCAAAATGCATAAATGTTAGAGGCAGTCTTCAAGGTCTAATAAAGTATCATATGAACCTACAAGGTTTAGCTTTCAAATAAGAATTTCAAGAGAAAAAAGCAAAATTGTTGATAAAATTAAAATCTAAAGTTGTTCATAATTTAAATTCAATATTGGAATCCTGAAATGTATTTATTTTTAATTGACTGTCCCTTTAATGTAACAAATTTAAAAATATTAACACTTTTATATTTAATAGTGTTTATATTTTATAATTTTCAATATTAATTTTTATATCATAAAAAAGTCTGGTATTAAAGTACACTGTTATATGAATAGATTTTCAAAAACAGTTCAAAATAATAAATATTGTCTATTTAATTGGACAATCAATTAAACATTTTCAAAAAATATCTTTTTTTGATATGGAATTGAATCCTTAAAAATATCCTAATTACTTTTGTAATCAAAATTGATAACATATACTGTAAATCATTCTTGACAGATAATTCGATGAAGTTCATATGCTAATGTATTAGAACCTTGCAAACTGCATCCAATCTGAATTCATTTTTAAAATTAGATGGTATAACTTGAAAAGTTTAAAGAAAGATACTTAAGCTTATCACCCGTGAAGTTAAAGTGGGGTGAACACTGATTGGCTAAAAAACAAATATGTAGAAAACAATGAAACAAGGGTGCAGTTTGCAGACGCTTTTGGATAGAATTTATTAACATTTTTAAAAATTGAATAAATATATATGTGTTGGTTATGCAAACCAGGGTAATGGCTGTAGTGTTTAATTTTCTTTTTCAAAATCACAAATTACTTGTATTAATTTCCATAATTGTCAAAAAGGTGGCAATCTGTATTTTTAAAATTGTAAATTTTCATTTATAGATTAACAATGACATAACTTTGATTAAATACATATTCAAACTTAGTAATAGCCATAATTCATGAAATTTAAAGACAATGTATGTTATTAAAAACACTGGTATGTCAAAGTTAGTTCAAATGCATATTTTCATTTTGAATAAATATGTATTAGAAGCTAACGTTCAAAACAAAGCATTAAAACTGTTATTGATATTCAAATTATAGTACTGATCAATTTGGCAATTAAAATATTGATAAACAATTGAAAGATATATAATTTTAACCATGTTATTTTACTAGATGTACCTAAAAGTTGAATGTCAATAAATAACATCTATGTACATAATAGTATTGTCTACAATCAAATTAAGAAAACAAAAACCTGACATATCTAATCATTAATTATATTTACCATTCCAAAAATAAAAAATTAAAAAAAAATTGTTACAGAATAAATAAATATATCTATACTACATGTTAAAATCAAACATAATTAAAACTAAAATTAGAAGTTATTGATAATAACTTGCATGCGCTTTCTTCTCTATCTGTTTTTCCATGAGAAGTTGACGCTTGTGGCTCCTGAGGTGTTTTCATGTAGAAAAGGTTGATCCTCCTGTGCATGGACCCCCTCTTCAACACATACCTCATTATGTTGCTCTAATCATAAAACAAAAGTTTTTTAAATACCAATTTTGTATAGTAATACCAAAAAAAAAAAAAGACCTCTGAAGTCCATTGTGTCCGAAGGAACATCAAGGCCCACCCATCCTTGCATACAGCTGTTGTTCGAAATATGACAATTCTGCCCTGTATCCGAGGCCTCCACCTGTTCCTTTAGCAGATTGCTTTTCTCTGCAGACTTTTTTCTTTATATTCTTTCTAATATTGTTCACCCTCGTACGACAGGCCCTTACATATATATAAGATATGGCATTTGTTACAGTAACAAATCCTGTACATAAAAACTAATATTCACCTAGATTACGAGTTTTGAGCGCTATAGGGAAAGTAAAGAACGGCACAAAAGTTGCATTATTTAACCCAGGTTGTGCGGGCGATATGGCTACGTTGAGCTCCATACAGCACACAAAAGCAGCAATGTTTTAACGTGCTTGTGCACGCTTTTCCCATAGACATCAATGGGGAGAGCCGGCAAAAAAAAAAGTATAAAACCTGAGATCTCGGAAACAAAAGCTCCGTAACGCAGCCCCATTGATGTCTATGGGGAAAACGAAACTACAGTTTAAACCTAACACCCTAACATAAACCCTGAGTCTAAACACCCCTTACCTGCTGCCTCTGACATCCCCGACGCCTGCCTACAGGTATTAACCCCTAATCTGCCGCTCCCAATATCGCCGCCACTATACTAAAGTTATTAACCCCTATTCCGCCAAACCCCAACATTGCTGCAACTATATTAACGTTATTAACCCCTATTCTGCCACTCCCAATATCGCTGCCACCTAAAGCTATTAACCCCTAAACCTCTGGCCTCCCACATCACTACCACTAAATAAACCTATTAACCCCTAAACCGCCAGCCCCCACATCACAACAACCTAAATTAAACTATTAACCCCTAACCCTAACACCTCCTAACTTTAAAATAATTAAAATATATATAAATTAAATTCACAATTATTAACTAAATAATACCTAGTTAATACTAAATACCTGTAAAATAAAACCTAAGCTAGCTACAATATAACTAACTAGCTTAGGTTTTATTTTTATTTCACAGGTAAGTTTGTATGTATTTTAACTAGGTAGACTAGTTAGTAAATAGTTATTAACTATTTACTAACTACCTAGCTAAAATAAATACAAACTTACCTGTGAAATAAAACCTAACCTGCCTTACACTTAAACCTAACATTACCAAAAATAAAAAACCTACCATTACAAAAAATTTAAAAAATACCATTACAAAAAAAACAAAAAACGAAATTATCCAAAAAAATAAAGATTATTCCTATTCTAATACCCTTAAAAAAAAAACCTCAAAATAAAAAAGCCTAATCAAGAATAAACTACCAAGGGCCCCTAAAAGGGCCTTTTGTAGGGCATTACCCTGAGATAAACAGCTCTTTTGCTCCAAAAAAAAAATACAAACACGCCCTAACACTATACAAACCCCCACTCCCCAAACTACCAAGGGCCCTTAAAAGGGCCTTTTGTAGGGCATTGCCCTAAGTTAAACAGCTCTTTTGTTACAAAAAAATAAAACATCCCCTAAAAATATACATTACACAAAATAAAAAACTAAATCATCCAAAATATAAAAGAATTACACCTAATCTAACAGCCCTATCAAAATAAAAAAGCCCACCCAAAAAAAAACCTAGCCTACAATAAACTACCAATGGTCCTTAAAAAGGCTTTTTGTAAGGCATTGCCTCAAAGATATCAGCTCTTTTACCTGTAAAAAAAAACATAAAGACCCCCCCAACAGTAAAACCTACAACCCAACCAATCCCCCCAAATAAAAAACTATCTAAAATAACCTAAGCTAGCCATTGCCCTGAAAAGGGCATTTGTATGGGCATTGCCCGTAAATGGGCATTTAGCTCTTTTACATTGTCCAAACCCTAATCTAAAAAAAAAACACCCAAAAAACCCAACACTGACCCCCGACGATCCACTTACAGTTGTTGAAGTCCCACTTGAAGGATCCATCCAGCCGGCAAAGTCATCATCCATGTGGCAAGAAGTCTTCATCCAGGAGGCCTCTTCTATCTTCATCGAGCTGGCAAAGTCCTCATGCATGCGGCAATAAGTCTTCATCCAGATGGCCTCTTCATTCTTCATTCAGCCGACGCAGTTCCATCATGAAGACATCCGGCATGGAGCATCCTCTTCATACGGTCGCCGCCGTATACTGATTCTTCAATGTAAGTGACACAATCCAAGATGGCGTCCCTTGCATTCCTATTGGCTGAAAGATTTCAATCAGCCAATAGGAATTAGAGCTACTAAAATCCTATTGGCTGTTCCAATCAGCCAATAGGATTGAGCTCTCATTCTATTGGCTGATTGGAACAGCCAATAGAATGAGAGCTCAATCCTGATTAGTTTTTTTTAATTATAATTTATTATAGTGTTTGCGATGTGGGAGGGCCTCGGTTTAGGGTTTAATAGGTAGTTTATGGGTGTTAGTATACTTTTTAACACTTTAGTTATGAGTTTTATGCTACTGCTTTGTAGCGTAAAACTCATGCCTGCTGACTTTAGATTGCGTTACAGATCTTGTTGTTTTAGGCTGTAACGCTCGCTTTTTAGCCAGAATGCAAAACTCGTAATACCAGCGCTATGGGAATTCGATGAAAAAATGTCATTTTTACGAGTGCGGTACTGACATTGCGACAGGCTAAAACGTGTGCGGTACAGCTATACTGACAAGACTTGTAATGGCTGCGGTGCTGTTTTAACGCTGAAAATGCCATATTTTCAGCGTTACTTACAAGCCGCAAAGCAAAACTTGTAATCTAGGTGATTGTGTATAACTAAAAAGTCCTTTTTGTTGCGCAAACATATATAAAAAGTATCTTGTTTTTTGAACAAAATTGACAATATTAATACATTTAAGTTTATAAAATACTAGAATGATAATACAATGTATATATTGTTTAAAATAAATTAGATAAAATAATTTGAAACATAGATTTGTAGCAAATAGACGTGAATTGTGATATGTTTATTGTTTTTGTTTATTATGCTGAATTGCGCACTTTTCTATAAAAATGAATTCTGTTACTTTAGTATAGCAGTTTAATTGACAGCTTAATAGCAAGATGCCAAGATCAAAAAAATTCTCAATAGGTGAATTGTTAATAATTTCCTATACTATGGAAAAATATTTTCCAAAAAATAGAAAGGGAATTTTTACTTTAGATCAGGATAGGAAAAATAGTATTTTATGTGAAATAGTGCGGTGAGTGAGGCGTATCTCTGGACTGATGAGGACCAGAAAGCAATGTCTGAAAAGGTACAATGATTTGTACAGGAGGCAATCAAAACTGAGGACCCTGATCCGGTGTTACTTGCGAAAATGTAAGCATTATCCAATTTTAATAATTTTACATTTATATGATGCTGAATGTAATCATTAATATAAAAAAACAATGTTTATTCTATTATCTATTTCATTAATGATTTTGAAATATAAAAATTGTAAAATTCTGTTTCAATCAATCACTAATATTCATTCAGGTGCTGTTAGCAAATTATCAAGCTCAAAGTCTGTATGTGTCATGTAATACTGACTTAAACTCTAGAAACTGTCTACCTTGAACAATAGTAATTGTCTGTTTATTTTTATATCTACTTTGTCTCTATTAAATGTCTCCATTGAACAATGGAAACATATATTAACTAATCAGTTTTAATATGTGTCTACATGTTTACAATAATAAAGAATTTGATGTTGTGAACATAGTAATCTTTGAAAAAAGACATTTGCTGATTGACTCACTAGATATTTTTTCAGTTTATAAATTCAAAGGTTTGTTTATTGAATGTTATTGTAAAAAAAAATAAGAATCAGTATACAATGTAACAGATAATATCTCATTTTAATTATTTTATTATTTTAATAGTCAAAAACCATCGAGCACCCAGATATCTGTGCCCAATAGATAGCACTTCTTCTAGTTCTGGTGGAGAATCTGCCCCCCTGCCAAGCGTATTCATGGACAAGGAGGGGAATGATACAACAGGTAATAAAAATACAGACAAATTAAATGATATCATAGTAACTGTTAAAAATTGATTTATAAAAATTATTTTATTTTAAAGAAAGACATAGAAGGCCAAAACTTTGGGCAAGGCCATTACATATAGGCAACAAGTCCAATGATGCTGAAGATATTCAATTGCCAGCAATTGAAGGTCAATTTCTTTATTTTTATTTTATGTTTTTTAAGATGTATGTGATTTGAATTCCTTTGAAATTAATACTGCTATTGAAATACGTAGTTGAAGCACAAATTCAGAGGGAGGAGTCCAATGAGGGTTGAGAGGACAATATTGAGAATATTGAGATGGATGAGTGCCTACAAGAGGAGGAAGAGTTGGTGGTTGATCGAGAGGAAGAGGTGATGCAAGAGGAAGAGGTTGAACATTGCTTATGTACGTAATAGGATTTACATGTAAAATTCAAGTACTTTGACTTGTCACTATTTTTTAAATAAATATTTATGAGTTATTACATATTTTATATATATATATATATATAGATATATATAGATACATCTAAAAATATATTTACATATTTTTAACAAAGCATTTATATATAAATATCAAATTTTTAAAATATATTTATATATATATATATATATATCGATAGGAGAGACTGAGCTATAGAAGAAATAAAAAAGGGAATAACAATAGTAAACAATGATCTTATATAAGGTAATAAAGTATTAAATGTTATATTTGACAGCAATGCAAGAAGAAGTAGTGACTAAAGAGGTCTGGGATGACAAACAAGAATCCAATGATTATTCATCAACCCTAAATTATGACTGGGGTGAGTACATAACAACTGTGTGGACCTTTAGAGAGATAAAAAAAGTGTTGTCCAATGCTTCATAAACATAAATTTGATGAATCCAGATCTTTGATTACTTTATTTATTTAAAAAAAGGAATATAAATGTAGAAAATATATCAATGTTTATAAAAACGGATATTGATGGTTCATGAAAGATAGTTCGTAAGTGTTGTCAAAAAACATTGATCTACAATGTCAAAAAGTCATATCCTTAATTTATTTTTATTTATTTTTTCGTTTCTGAAGATTAAAACATTTTAATCAATAAAAAAGAATTATTAGAAGTATTGCTTAAAGCGAAAACAGGACTCATGGAGAACTACTCCACATTGCGTAAAATGCGCCTTAAAATTGAAAAAAATTTTTGTAAATTTAATGATCTTTATTTTAATGTTTTATTTAAAAATATGAATATGAATAAAACAATTTTTTATTTTCATATTATGGTTATAAATAAATATATATTATTTAAGTATATTGGTGTCCTAATTATTACTATATGTAAAGAAACATACTGAGATTATCATTGTAAAGCCAGCAATATCACAGCAATGTAAGACAGGTAGCACAAGTCACATTTTTAAATATCAATTACAATAAAAAGGTCTGCAGGGGGTGTGGAAGGAGTTAAATGTATTATTTTTTAAAAACAATATTTTTATATTTAAAGGTTTGTTAAAATAATAAAAAGTATGTATTTCACAAGATTAAAAAAATATGCATTAATCATTATGTAAGTTATTAGTTTACATAGTTAAATTTGAATGTAATATAGGTTTATAAAAATAATAGTTTTACACGGCCAAGGGTAGTTAAAACAATAGGATTTTAATGGAAAAAAAAATAGGAATAATAATTGAAATTATAAGTTTTTAGAATGATAAATTAAGCGTAATTTTAAATTATAATGGTGAGATTTATCATTAATCCACTGCATCTCGAACATGAAAATTGGTGTAAAAAAACTACCGGTTTTATGATAAATATTGGCGCACCTGTGCGCCTCTCCAAGGGCGAGCTGCGGAGAACTGATAGGAGAATTGAAAGTTATATTTAAAAAAAATAATGATAAATAGAGCCCTAAATGGAACCTAGTCATGTTAACTAATAAAAATATTGCATTGTTGTTGTTCTTTTACTTTGTATAACGATAATATATATTCTACCAGTTTGTGTACTGACAAGTTTCACATTTTGTACTGTTACAAATTGCTACTGATTAATGCTTTGTAATATGTAAAACCCAATAAAATGATTTATAAAAAAAAATACATGTAAAAGTACAGTTACACGCATCATAACACTGTCTAGTAAAGGTTATAAAAAAAAATGGAACAAAAAGTTATAAGGCTCAAAGATATGAGGTCTCAGGTGTAAGTAATAAAATAGTAATGGAAAATGCTTTAACATAGACATACTGTACATATATTAAACTGTTATACATGTCTAAATATGTATATATATATATATATATATATATATATATATATACAGTATATATATGTATACAGATGTATTTATATGTGAATATATGTATTTACAGACATATGTATATAGGTATGTATATAAAATGTACACTGTAGGTATGTATGTATATATATATATATATATATATATATATATAATTAATACAAGATGCGAGTACATGCAAAGCGCAAACTGAAAAATGGAAGCACAATATCAATAATACACAATGTTGTGACTCTGTAAGCAAAAACACTAATAAAACATAGAGAGATACATAGAATCTGTCTTAGCAAGCAATAATGTATTAGTAATTCTCCTATTCGTTAAATGTTCTCAAAAAGTGTGAGACAAAGTTTATAACACAAGGAGCACAGAGTAAGTGTTCCATCGATCTACTCACAGGAAATTACCCCAATCATATGAGGTAAGGATAAGGCGTCTCCGAAGAGGATACTAGGTCCACAGCGGCACTATCTCAAGTGGAGGGGGGAGGGTCCGTCTTGCTTCCTCTGCCTGTTTGATCCACAACAGAACTATCCAAAACGACAGGGGGAGGGTCCTTTTCTCCGATCCACAGTGTCACCAGGTCAAAGGTCCTCACAAATGAAAAGGAAGCAGAAAGACAAACAACATATAAAGACATGTGTATACAATCACAATAAAAAAACTCAATCTATATGAGGTATCAGAGGGACATCAAGGGAACCGGTCTAGCGATCACAATAAAGTTCAAATGTCCCACTCTGGTACCAATGAGAGTCCACGCTTGCAGTTCAATAAAAAGGAATAAAATAACTGTAATGCCGGGTACAACACCCTAAAAACCTTACACGTTTCGAAGTGTTAAAACTTCTTCATCAGAGGTGAGTGTTACTTACTTTCCCGGCATCTATTTAAACAACTCCTGTTGGTTGTGTATCAGGAGGGTGTGTACCCGGCTGTACCCGGCTCGTATTCTGATTGGTGCAGCTTGCCACACCATTACAAATGGCATTTGAAAAAAGCGGAGACAATTTATTCTGCTATATTGTAACATAAATTTTCACTAATTAACCTCTTAAAGAACTTATTGTCCGATTTTAATTATATTAATTATTCAAAGTTAACTCTCAAATTATTACTTCTACATCGAAAACCTCACTTTTATAGACAAGCCCATATTTGAGCCTTTATCACTAAAAAGATTATTTAAAACATATTCGTTATTTTTTTTTTACATACATATGTTACTGATTATATGTTGTTACTTATGTATAAAGGCAATGTAATATCTATAGTCACACATTATAAAAAGGCCACTATGTCTATGAGGCCGAATTATAAAGCATTTATAAAGCATTTATCTATGTGCAGCGGATATGATACGCTACATCGTACATTCTCTATTTTTCTCTCTTGGTTCTTATACTGATGTATTTTTTCCTAAGATATTGTTTCTATTTAAGCTTGTTTTATAATAGGCTTTTCCACTAACTTTCTATTGTAATTTTTGTTAAGTAATTAATATTTTAAAAGAGCTGCCTCCCTCTAAATTTTCTAAATTTGGAACAATTCCTTCTTAATCGCTGGAATTGTCCAAATGGAATGTTATTGATCCATAGTTTACAGTGTCCACTATTAGCTGGAAGATAACCATTGCTATCTTTCCTGTAATTTTTTTGTTAATATATTATTATTTTTGTGATATAGAATAAGGTCTAGAAATTATATTTCATTCTGTGCGATTTTGTGGGTGAAGGAAGGATTCATATCATTACTATTGACATATTCAAGGAAACAGCCCAATGTTTTCTCGTCCCCCTTTCAAATCATAATGATATAATCTATGAACCTCAACCACCACACAATGTGACCCAGAAAGGGATTATTAGAGTATATGGTTTTCTCCTCCCAGTGTCCAATATATAAATTTGCATAACTGGGAGCCATAATTGTCCCCATGGCTGTTCCCCCAGTTTGTAAAAAGAATACTTCCTCAAATTTAAAATATTTTTTTCTCCAAAACAAAGCTAGCACTTTCCACTATAAAGTTTTGTAGTTCTGCAGTTAAATTAGATTTTTTCTTTCAGCGTGTATTTTAAGACCCTAATTCCTTTATTTTGGAGGATGTTTGTGTAGAGAGCAGACACATCCATAGATACCCATTTAAAGTTCTCTTCCCACTTGATATTTTCTCATTTATTAATGGTATCTGGTGTATCCTTTAGGTAGGATTTAAGAGTGGGTAATATAGGTTTAATATAGAAATCTACATATTCGGAGAGGCATGAAGTTAAAGAATCGATGCCAGACACTATAGGTCTTCCTGGGGGGATTTTATCGTTCTTATGAATCTTTGGTAGATGATAGCATATTGCTGTTTTTAGAAAGAGATTATTTAAATATTTGAATTCTGAATCATTCAATATACCCTTGAGTCTGGCGTTATCAATTTAACAATAATATTCTTTTAAAAAGTTGTTTCTAGGGTCACCTTTAAATGTAACATATGTATTGGGATCCTCTAGAAGTTTATGGGTTTCGTTTAAATAATCCTCTCGTTGTCTTTGTGCTTCCATTTAAATTGTGAGGACCTTTGACCTGGTGACACTGTGGATCCCCCCTGTCGTTTTGGATAGTTCTGTTGTGGATTGAACAGGCAGAGGAAGCGAGATGGACCCTCCCCACTCCACTTGAGATAGTGCTGCTGTGGACCTAGTATCCTCTTCTGAGATGCCTTATCCTTACCTCAAATGATTGGGATAATTTCCTGTGAGTAGATCGAATGAACACTTACTCTGTGCCCCTTGTGTTATAAACTTTGTCTCACACTTTTTGAGAACCTATAACGAATAGGAGAATTACAAATACACAATTGCTTGCTAAGACAGATTATATGTATCTCTCTATGTTTTTTTAGTGTTTTTCCTTACAGAGAATATTTTGTATTATTGATATTATGCTTCCATTTTTCAGTTTGTGCTTTGCATGTACTCGCATCTTGTATTGCTCATTTGTCAGTGCTAGGAATAGTTAGGGCTTTTCCTTACTCTCTTGTGTATGTAAATCTGCACTGAATTTGTTTCTTTTAACCAGCGCCTCCCGGGAGGTTTTGGGTAAACCTATGGCAGTGAAACTCTAAACCTAATTTTTCTTTTATAGATATATATATATATATATATACTGTATATATATATATATATATATATATATATATATATATATATATATATATATATATATATATATATATATATATATACAGTGGGGCAAAAAAGTATTTAGTCAGCCACCAATTGTGCATGTTCTCCCACTTAAGAAGATGAGAGAGGCCTGTAATTTTCATCATAGGTATACCTCAACTATGAGAGACAAAATGTGGAAACAAATCCAGACAATCACATTGTCTGATTTGGAAAGAATTTATTTGCAAATTATGGTGGAAAATAAGTATTTGGTCAATATCAAAAGTTAATCTCAATACTTTGTTATATATCCTTTGTTGGCAATGACAGACGTCAAACGCTTTCTGTAAGTCTTCACAAGGTTGCCACACACTGTTGCTGGTATGTTGGCCCATTCCTGCATGCATATCTCCTCTACAGCAGTGATGTTTTGGGGCTGTCGCTGGGCAACACAGGCTTTCAACTCCCTCCAAAGGTTTTCTATGGGGTTGAGATCTGGAGACTGGCTAGGCCACTCCAGGACCTTGAAATGCTTCTTATGAAGCCACTCCTTTGTTGCCCGGGCGGTGTGTTTGGGATCATTGTCATGCTGAAAGACCCAGCCACGTTTCATCTTCAATGCCCATGCTGATGGAAGGAGGTTTGCACTCAAAATCTCACGATACATGGCCCCATTCATTCTTTCATGTACACAGATCAGTGGTCCTGTTCCCTTTGCAGAGAAACATCCCCAAAGCATGATGTTGCCACCCCCATGCTTCACAGTAGGTATGGTGTTCTTTGGTTGCAACTCAGCATTCTCTCACCTCCAAACACGACGAGTTGTGTTTCTACCAAACAGTTCTACTTTGGTTTCATCTGACCATATGACATTCTCCCAATCCGCTTCTGGATCATCCAAATGCTCTCTAGCATACTTCAGATGGGCCCGGACATGTACTGGCTTAAGCAGGGGGAGACGTCTGGCACTGCAGGATCTGAGTCCCTGGCGGCATAGTGTGTTACTGATGGTAGCCTTTGTTACGTTGGTCCCAGCTCTCTGCTGGTCATTCACTAGGTCCCCCCATGTGGTTCTGGGATGTTTGCTCACTGTTCTTGTGATCATTTTGACCCCACGGGGTGAGATGTTGCGTGGAGCCCCAGATCGAGGGAGATTATCAGTGGTCTTGTATGTCTTCCATTTTCTAATTATTGCTCCCACAGTTGATTTCTTCACACCAAGCTGCTTGCCTATTGCAGATTCAGTCTTCCCAGCCTGGTGCAGGTCTACAATTTTGTTTCTGGTGTCCTTTGACAGCTCTTTGGTCTTCACCATAGTGGAGTTTGGAGTGTGACTGTTTGAGGTTGTGGACAGGTGTCTTTTTTACTGATAACAAGTTCAAACAGGTGCCATTAATACAGGTAATGTGTGGAGGACAGAGGAGCCTCTTAAAGAAGAAGATACAGGTCTGTGAGCACCAGAAATCTTGCTTGTTTGTAGGTGACCAAATACTTATTTTCCACCATAATATGCAAATATATTCTTTCCAAATCAGAAAATGTGATTGTCTGGATTTGTTTCCACATTTTGTCCCTCATAGTTGAGGTATACCTATGATGAAAATTACAGGCCTCTCTCATCTTCTTAAGTGGGAGAACTTGCACAGTTGGTGGCTGACTAAATACTTTTTTGCCCCACTGTATATATATATATATATATATATATATATATATATATATATATATACTTCATTCAATTATAGACCAGCACTCTCCAAAAAATAAGGCAATTATCCAGGGTGCTCCTGAACATTCGTATCTACACTTCAAAAATAGACAGGCACTCTCCAGTATTAAATCCAAAGTTTTTTCCTTTTATTGTGACGTTTCGGGGTATTTAGCCCCTCCCTCAGACAGAAAAATACATATACAACACACATCAAACTTACCCTCCTATATTTGAATACATTGAAAAAAGACCCAACCCTGGTAATCAGGGAGGCAGACAAGGGCAGAGCCTTGGTCCTGATGGAGTATGATGATTACCGGAATGAAAAACTTGGACAGTTGGCAGACACTAATACTTATAAAAAATTGACAACTGATCCTACAAAAATGTTCAAGAAACAGATTGATGGGTACTTAACACTCATTAATGAGATGGGCTTTATCAGCACTGCAAATAAAGAATTCCTTACGGTGGAACATCCTGTGATACCTATCATTTATACATTGCCTAAAGTTCATAAAGACCCACTGCATCCACCGGGGCATCCAATCATCTCAGATAGAGGTTCATTATTGCAGACATTGGCTACTTTTGTTGACAGCTTTTTACAGCCAATAGTTCGCAATGTAGCTTCCTTCCTACTTGACTCTATTGAGCTAATCAAACTATTAAAGGATGAACAGAATGTATCTGATGAGGATATTCTCATCACACTAGATGTGACGAGCCTATATACAGTGATTCCCCACAATGGTGGCTTAGCTGCAGTACAATCACACTTGAATAAATACCTGTATACAGGCCCACCAATCGATGTATTGGCACAGCTCTTGGAATACTGTTTAACACTCAACTACTTCAAGTTTGAACAGAAGTACTATTTGCAGACAGCGGGAACGGCAATGGGGTAGCTTCCTTCCTACTTGACTCTATTGAGCTAATCAAACTATTAAAGGATGAACAGAATGTATCTGATGAGGATATTCTCATCACACTAGATGTGACGAGCCTATATACAGTGATTCCCCACAATGGTGGCTTAGCTGCAGTACAATCACACTTGAAAAAATACCTGTATACAGGCCCACCAATCGATGTATTGGCACAGCTCTTGGAATACTGTTTAACACTCAACTACTTCAAGTTTGAACAGAAGTACTATTTGCAGACAGCGGGAACGGCAATGGGGTCCAATGTGGCCCCATCTTATGCAAACATCTATATGTCTGAATTTGAGTAACACATGACTGAGTGCTTTAAGGACACTAGGATATGGCTATACAGGAGATATATAGATGATTTGTTCTTGATCTGGTCAGACACAGAGGAGGACGAATGAGAATCTGAAATTCAAGCTGACATACTCAAAAACGCAAATTGACTTCTTGGACATAAGAATCTTTAAAAACCACCAACATCTTGACACAACCCTCTACAGCAAAGAAACTGACAGGAACTCCCTGCTTAAAGCTGACAGTTGTCACCCCCCGGCCCTTAAATGGGCTCTTCCGAAGTCTCAATTGAAAAGGGTGATTAGGAACAACTCAGTGACAACACTACGAGATGAACAACTATGTGATATGAATAAGAAATTCCTGAGCAGGGGATACTACAAGAAGAATCTCCAAACAACATTGAATGAACTGGGAGGTCTTACCCAAGACGAAGCACTAGTAAAGAAAACAGGTGAGGTTGACTGAGAAGAGGCTCACTTTTGTCACTACTTTCACTCCTGACAAATGGGAAACACCTGGGATACTGAGGAAGAATTGGGAAACTATCAAGAGTGATAAAAGTCTCCGACTGCATGATTACGAGGTCCCAAGAATTGGATACAAGAGGGCCAAGTCACTACTTGATATTCTGATGCAACCTGACTTTAAAGCAAGTTACAATCCATGTACCTGGTTGGGAACACCAAGAAACGGATGCTACAGATGTAGTGGATGCACTACTTGTAACGGCTTCACCCAAGGTAAATTCTTTACTCATCCTTGGAGCAACAAAAGATACTTTATAAAATTCCGCCTGACATGTACCACCAATTTTGTTGTTTACCTGCTACATTGTAGCTGTGGTAAATACTATGTTGGTAAAACGAATGATGATGTGAGGACCCACATGGCTAATCACCGGTGTGCCATCAGAAGCGCATTAGCAACAGGTAAGACAGACCAACCTGTCGTCAAGCACTTTTTATCTGCCAAGCACTCAGTCTCTGAGCTAAAATACATGATCATTGATTATGTCCCACCTCTGAATAGGAGTGCTGACAGAGCAAAACTGCTGCTACAGAAAGAGAGCAGATGGATTTTCAACTTACAAACTTTAGTGCCTAGAGGACTTAATACCAACATGGATATGCATTGTTTCCTCTGATTTACTATATGAGTCTGATATTGTGTAACACATTGTATAATGTTTCCCACTTGGCTGTTTTGCTGAACAGTTTAACATCCAATAATTATGTACCTATCCATATTGACGGGGTGTCTGGCCCACCTATATGCGGCGATGCCTAGCCGCAGTTATGACTGCTGTGATTTGTTCTAAACTGTTGTTCATACATTATGTGTTCTTCACTAGCTATGTTGCAACATAAGGTCGCTGTGACTTATTGATGGGTTTAACCAAAGTAACGTACTACACCAGCCACAGTCAATAGGTTAAGCACATAGGTAAATACCCACCACATATTTGGGGAGACAGAAACTTACCGGTATGATATTAATGGTCTGATACAGATTGCTTTATAACATTAGAGTATGAATTTGTGAGTTAGACTGAACAGATTATTAACTATTTGTAACTAATACTGACATATGGGAATATGTATTTGCAGGTATTAGGTGACCAGTTTGTAATCCTTATGACTCTACAGTAATCTATATCACAAAACCAGTAGCTTTTCATTGGGGACACGTGTAAACAATTATGCATCTATGGGCTTGGGTGGCCTGATACTTCGATACAGTAGCCACTTAAGGTTAAACACATAGTTAAGGACATTGCGCCAAACATGTATAGGTAACGAAATTTGCGCACTGACGTTGAGTATTACTTCCCACTAGTTGTTTATGTGTCAACTGAACCCTGATTAATGTACATGGGTCATTAATTTATCACACATAGGAACGTTTAGGTTGGCCCTGTTTACTATCTACTGTATTTGGGTTGTTATTATTTATTGTTAGTTTAACTGTTGGTATATTGTGTTTTGCCGACTATATAATATCATGAGCCTAATCGTATACTATGTGATGCTGTATTTACAGGGGTGACCACCCATGTTACGTTTTTGCCCCTGCACATAACCATACTATCAGTGTAAGCGCAGGTGTTCTATATCGTCATTGACATCTGTAGTTAATTACGTTTATCTCTGAATGTCTTCTGATTGTTTGCCAGCTGCTAATCTGAGATTGATTGAATAATTACTTACAGCTTAGATGTTGCCAATTATTACAATTAGACTTGTGCATTTGCTTTTTTGTTCTGATCCAGGTGTGTTGCCGTAATTGTCCATTTGCACATGCTCAGTAGCGCTAATGGGATGCCGATCCGACACACCTGTGTTCACTCATTTTCACTTTGTGGGGCATATAGGAAGGTAAGTTTGATGTGTGTTGTATATGTATTTTTCTGTCTGAGGAAGGGGATAAATACCCCGAAACATCACAATAAAAGGAAAAAAACTTTGGATTTAATACCGGAGAGTGCCTGTCTATTTTTGAAGTGTATATATATATATATATATATATAAAAATATATATATCTGGAACAGAAGAGGGAAGGGCGCACAGCAAAGAATCCCCTCTGGTGTAGTATGAAAAGGCAAATCGGATATTCAAAAACAGCAAGCCAAATGTGCACTCACGTGAAATAACCTCAACTCATATGAGGTATGGAAACAGCATAGGAGCACTTACGAGCCTCAGGAGAGTTCATATAAAATGTCCGCACTGTCCCAGCAGCCGTTCTCTGTTCAAGCCGAAATTCCACCTCTCCAGCAGAAGATATAAGTACAACATCACTTGAAATATATACTTATATATGGTATAATCGGTATTTGACGTCTCTTACATTTGTGCCTATGCCACGGTTACGGTTTTTGTTTATGTTGATCAGCTAGTCGTTGCTAAGCAGTGGCGTGACCATGCCTCTTTTCTGCAGCATATCCCTCTCTGTGGCATCCTGAGTTGTGCCCAAATATGTGATGTTGTGATCGTAGTGTGGCCGCACCCCCTGCTGTTCAATTGGCCTTCCTGTAGTCAGTTTGGACATTGCTATGATGACCGCACAAGTGTCTTGTACGGCTGTTTGTGTTAGATCGAGGGTTGGCTTTTGACGATCGACTTAAGCTTGTTTCTTTTGCCGTTCTTGTTGTGTATTGAGACTGGCCACTGTGTTATTCTTGGTACTTCCCCTTTATATATTGTATCGATCAGATGGCTTGTTATCAGTGTAGTAGGCTGTTTTGGCCTATGACATCATGAGAAGGGGTGTGTATGCTCCCACCAATGAGGAGGTGTGATTTTCGGCAACATATTTGCTAAGGAATTCAGTTTTTGACGTTATGATTCTTTTTGTTTTTCTTGATTGTTTCCAGTGTGGGTGGTATAGTGGCGTGGATATGATCACCTTTGAGTCTGTGTTATAAGTAGTCACTTTATTTATATTTTTCCCAGCTAATTAGCTGTTTGATATCACGTTTATTTGTTGCACATGCTGCTCTCCAATTGGCAGATTGTTGTAGGAGGGTCTATCTAGGCTTTATAAAGGACCACTATTTCACTGTTTGTTTGTCAGAGGAAGGGGCTTGTTTACCCCGAAATGTCACATCAAAATAAATCTGTTTGACTGTTGACTAAAGACCAGTGAGTGCTTCATTTTTTAGGTATATACAGATAGTTTAACATGCCAATAGGATTTCAGTAGCTCTCATCCTATTGGCTGTTTTGAACTGCCAATAGAATTTTAGAAGCTCTCATCCTATTGGCTGATTTGAATCAGCCAATAGGAATGCAAGGTACGCCATTTTTAAATGGTTACCTTGCATTGAAGCTTCAGTGTACTGCGGGGACCGTAGGAAGAGGACGCTCCATGCTGGATGTATTCGCTGTTCCGCCGGCATGAAGATAGTAGACGCCCCCCTGATGGATGAAGATGTCGCCGCCTGGATGAAGACTTCTTGCCGCCTGGATGTCCGGACTTCAGCAACCGTGAGTAGATATTCAGGGCTTAGTGTTAGGTATTTTTTTTTATTTTTTGGGGTGTTTTTTTTCAGATTAGGGTTTGGGCTTTTGAAAAAGAGCTAAATGCTCTTTTAAGGGAAATACCCATACAAATGAACCTTTAGGAGCAATGGGTTGCTTAGGTTTTTTTTTAGAGTTAGGTTTTTTTTATCTTGGGGGGTTGGTTGGGTGGTGGGTTTTTCTGTTGGGGGGACTTTGTATTTTTTTTTATAAAAGAGTGGTTTAACTTAGGGCAATGCCCTTTTAAGGGCTATTTTTGGTAGTTTATTGTAGGCTAGGGTGTGTTTTTTTATTTTTTGGGGGCAATTAGATTAGGTGTAATTGTTTTTATTTTTGATAATATAGTTTATTATTTTTTGCAAGCTTAGTGTTTTTTTTTTTTTGTAATTTGGTGTTTATTATTTTTTGTAATTTTAGATTTAATTTTTCTCGTAGTGTTAGGTTTTTTTAAATTTGTAATTTAGATTTTTTTAATTGGTAGTATTTTTTATTTTATTAGAATAGTAAGGTTAATTAATTTGTAGTTTAATGTTAGGTTTATTTTTATTTCACAGGTAAGTTTTTATTTATTTAAATATAGTTCTATTGTAATTTTAATTTAAAGTTAGGGGATGTTAGGTTTAGGGGTTAATAGTTTAATTTAATGTTTTGCAATGTGGGGGGCAAGTAGTTTATGGGTTAAAAGGTTTATTTCGAGGCGAAGATGTGGGAGGCCGGAGGTTTAGGGCTTAATAACTTTATTACAGTGTCGGCGATGTCGGGGAGTGGTGGAATAGGGGTTAATAATTTTTATTAGTTTCTGGGATGTGAGGAGTGGCAGATTAGGGGTTAATAGGTTAAATATAGTTTTGCAATGCTGGAGGGTGGCGGTTTAGGGATTAATAGGTAGTTTATGGGTGTTAGTGTACTTTGTAACATTTTAGTTATGAGTTTTGTGAAACATTTTTGTGGCACAAAACTCATAACTACTGCTTTCAGATGGTGGTATGGATTGTGTCGGTATAGAGCATAACGCAAGCATTATAGCCAGACCGCACAACCTGTAATACCAGCGCTATGAAAATCTCATGCACATTTTTTTGAGTGTGGAATGGACGTTGCGTTACAGGCTAAAATGCTTGCGGTATAGCTATACCGACACGACTCGCAATAGCTGTGTTACTGCTTTTACGCTGAAATTTCCATTTTTCCAGCGTTAAAAGCCGTAACGCAAAACTTGTAATCTAGGTGAGAGAATGGAAATATGTGATGAAAAAAATAATTAAGCATGTCAGTCTGTTTTGGGAAGCTTTTACATGTATGAATAAGAATTTAACTGCAGCTCTCAAAGGAATGCATTTGGAAAGTGGCCAAAATGTATCAATATACTACACATATGAAGTTTAATAAGCCTTAGAATTAAGCAACAGGCTGACATAATTAACCTTCAAGATAACAAATCTTGATGAACGTGCTACAGATTTATGTTTCTTTGTTCAACAATTTTTATTCCTGTCTTCAAAAGAGCTGGGAATAAATGACATACAGTTAGGAAAATTCTAGCTAATATAGGGCTAGATTATGAGCTGCACTCAATCAATATAGGGTACTTTGCGGCTCTTTCACGTAATGGAAATAATGCACCTTTTATGAGTTGAATGTAAACGGGTTTGCTTGAGTGCAATCAAATTTAACTTGCATCGGGTTAGCGTGACTTCAGAGCTCTGGTTAACTGTCACGTTACACAAAAAAACATCAAAAATACATTTAAACGTACAGTCACACTCATACTAAACCTGCTGATTAAAATTATAATAAAAAAAGATTGCATTAAGAAGTTATAAGGATTCAGAGATATGATATATCAAGTGAAAAAAGGCATGAAAAGGGATTTAACATAGAGATACATACATACATACACATCTAAATATGTGTATGAATATATATATAGTGAATAGGAACCGGATCCAACAGGCGGTCTCCGTTGTGCAAAAAGATCCAAGAACAGCCGGCACACAGGTTTTTATCAGCAATCCGTTTTAATGTGAAAAAGAAACCAGACGTTTCAGCTCTACCACGAGCCTTTTTCAATGGTATTTAGACCGGATATATCAAACAAACACAAACCCACACCTTAAATACCCACCCATTCCCATGTGAGCACCAATCAACATACAGACCTGAGCCACACCCTCCAGAACATAGTAAAACAACCAGTGCTTCATAATACAGCTGGTTCTAAACAGACGCGGCGTGACGTCATCACGCAGACAACGCCGCATAGAAACATCATAGCACCAGGTATCCAAGGAGACACCGTGTAAAAAGACAGCCCTCTATACCCAGTACGTTATCAAGGCATGTGGGCAGTAGCAGAAATAGACCAAAATCAATTATATATTCATATTTGCATCATACACTGGAGGAGTAGGTAGAAACATCAAACAGGATGACTCCCTGGAGGCCTTTATTTATATTTATAACAGCAGCCAAAATCTATATTGGCATTAAGTCCCCGAGGTGCAACCGTATCCAGGGTGAAGATCCACCGGGCTTCCATCTTCAGCAGGGCTTGACCCCTGTCACCACCCCGCCGGTGGCGAGGCACATGGTCAATTAGCATTACTCGCAGGGAAGAGACATTATGTCCTGCTGCCGCAAAGTGGCGTGCCACTGGCTGTTCCGACTGTCCCATATCAATGGCCTGACGGATGGCTGTTTTATGGTTAGCCAAACGTTCCTTGAACGGCGTCACCGTCTTGCCAATGTAATATTTAGAACAAGGACAAACAATTGCATAAACCACGAACTCTGAGGTACATGTAAGTCTGTGTTTGATCTTGAAACGATTGTTGTTGTGGGGGTGTTGAAAGGAGGTTCCAGTTAGAAGATTATAACAGGTTAAACAATTGCCACATCTGTAGCATCCAGGTTTGCCTCTAGTCAACCACATCTGCTTCTCGTAGCAGTGTGTAGGGTCACTAAGCACCAATAAATCCCTGAGATTACTCGCACGTTTGTATACCAATCGTGGTACTGGCGTATCAACAAAGGGAAGGCTAGTGTCCTTAGAGAGCATCAACCAATTCTTCTTGATCACACTTTGAACCAACTTAGACCCCGGAGTGTAAGTCGTTATAAGGTTCAGCCACTTAGGCTGCTCATTCCTGATCCTTTTGATGGTTAGTGAGTCCTGTGTTAGTTTCCTTGCCTCACAACATTGTTGTTCTATAAGAGTAGGTGGATAGCCCCTCCAAGAATTTTTGGGACATCTCTGCAATTTGTCTCTCTTTGCGGGAGTCATCCGTGTTATTGCGGACGACCCGCAGGAGTTGAGAGGAACTGACACCATCCCTTTGAAACTTTGGGTGGAAACTATGATAGTGAAGAATGGAGTTTTTATCCGTAGGTTTCTTAAATAGAGTTGTTTGCAACCTATAACCATTCATGGATTCTACCCTAAATATTTATAGGTCTAGAAAGTGGATTTTGTCCCTGCTGTGTTCCATTTTAAATTTAATAGTTGAATCGAGAGCATTCAATTCATTAATCCATTCAACAAGACTTTCAGAAGTATCGCCCCAAATCAAACAAACATCATCTATGTACCGTCGGTACAATTTAATGGGGTTCTGTCTGGAGAAAACATTATATTTCTCATACATTGCCATATAGATATTGGCATAGGATGGGGCCATGTTCGACCCCATCGCTGTGCCCATAATCTGCAAAAAATACTCATTTTCTAATCGAAAATAGTTTTTCTCCAGACAGAACTCCAGCAGATGCAAAAGAAATTCAATGTGGGACCAGTATACAGAGTGCTATCAGTCAGGATTTGTCTCACCATGTCAATCCCATGGGCATGGGGAATCACGGTGTATAGACTTACCACATCCATGGTGACTAAAATGTCATTTGAGGTCAAGTCATCTACACCCTTCAGTAACTTAATTAGTTCAGAAGAATCCTTCAGATGTGATTGTGTATTCTGTACTACTGGCTGAAGGTAAAAATCGATAAATTCTGCCAATGGTTGCATGAGCGACCCCCTAGCAGACACAATAGGTTTGCCAGGCGGGTCCTCAAGCGACTTGTGAATCTTTGGTAATAGATAAAGTATTGGGCAAATCGGATGATCCACCTTAAGAAATCCTAACACATCATCATCAATAACACCTGCCTGATAGGCCAACCCCAGAAAGGCATCAATTTGTTTTTTAAAAATTCGAGTCGGATTTGATTGTAGTGGGCGATACGTATTCGTGTCATGTAACTGTTTGAACGCCTCCCCCCTATATTGTGAGTAGTCTAATATCACCGTGGCACCTCCCTTGTCCGCTGGTTTAATGACTATGTCCCTGTCAGTAGACAGGGACTTAATAGCCCGTCTCTCAGCACTTGTCAGGTTATCCCTAGACAAAGGTATACTTTTGTGTAATTCTATGAGGGAAGTGGTACAAATCTGGTGAAAGGTTTTGATCGACGGGTGGGTGTTAATGGGTTCAAATGTACTATTCATTTTAAAGGGTTTAGGGGTATAGTCCCCCTTATCCTTAAAAAAATCTTTGAGCTTTAATTGTCTCTGGAACCTCCCCATGTCAACAAACAAATCAAACAGATGACAGCGAGGGGTCGGTACAAAAGATAGACCCTTATTCAATATTTTTGTTTCATCAAAAATAAGGGGGCATTTGCTTAGATTGTAAATTATTGTGTCTTTTTCTGACGCTGTTGATTTTTTCGTCTTGCCCCTCCCCCTCCTGAGGCTTCCACCTCTGGGCCTACGGCTAAAGGGGGCTTTTGTGCAGAGCGTGTGGTTACCCCACTATGTGTAGTAACTACTGTGGTCTGATTCTCACTCTCTGAAGAGTCACCCCCACTGCTGTCAACCGTGGTAAGGTTAATCCATCTATTCTTATTAAAAGGTGGTCTCCTACGTCCGGCCCAAGTGTTATCTCTTCCAAACAACCAACTGTAAACCTTCTTATCTCTATAATCGTTTTCAACAGTAACACATTTTTTATTCTTAAAGGTCAGAAGGTCTTGATTGTATTTGTCAATTTGGGTCTTCAGTTTAGAGATCCAATCAGTGGAAGTGTCAGATGTAGGAACAGTCAGTAGGGATTCTTTTACAGCGTCAATTTCCTTTTTAACATTCAATTTAAGCTTGGAGACCTCCTCAATTACCAGAAGCATTAAGCCATGCGAACATTTACTTAAAATCCCACACCACCTCCTACAAAAATCAATATTATTTCTACCCAAAGTGGGGATATTTTTTACTCTAAACCCTCTGGGTATAAATTTTAGCTTGTGGTATTTTGATAAATATACCGCATGAAGATGAAAATCAACTTCCTTCTTTTCAAGGTGTAAAAGCTTATGGTAAATATTATTAGGTGTCTCACCTCTTGTTTCCTCTAACTCCTGCAGGTCTGCCTCACAGCGAATGTGGGCTGCATCTGCCTCTGTAAAGGCAAAGTCCTCTATATGTCCGTATGGATCTTCAGTAGTAGACACTTCCTGGGTGGTATATGATGCTTCCATACCAATCCAAATTCGCGAGGATGCAAACTGTCAGAATTCCCCTGTGTACAATAACAGAGCAGGTCCTGAATGATATCCACAAATTTTAAATAACACAGCAAAGTCAATGTAACTTCACACAGCAAGTACTTGGGTGCACGTATCAGAAGAATGTGGATACAAATCAGCAGGAGGATACGGCACACACTTTATCTTCAAAGCCACCTGGTGCTCAGCCAAAGCATACATACAGTGAATAGGAACCGGATCCAACGGGCGGTCTCCGTTGTGCAAAAAGATCGGCTGCATATCCGAATCCGCGCCCTCCCACATTACCATGGAGACCGAAGGTGTCTGTTTACACGGTATCTCCTTTGACACCTGGTGCTCTGATGTTTCTCTGCGGCGCTGTCTGCGTGATGATGTCACGCCGCGTCTGTTTAGAACCAGCTGTATTATGAAGCCCTGGTTGTTTTACTATGTGCTGGAGGGTGCGGCTCAGGTCTGTATGTTGATTGGTGCTCACATGGGAATGGGTGGGTATTTAAGGTGTGGGTTTGTGTTTTGTTTGACATATCCGGTCTGAATACCATTAAAAAAAAGGCTTGTGGTAGAGCTGAAACGTCTGGTTTCTTTTTCACATTAAAACAGATTGCTGATAAAAACCTGTGTGCCGGCTGTTCTTGGATCTTTTTGCACAACGGAGACCGCCCGTTGGATCCGGTTCCTATTCACTTATGTATGCTTTGGCTGAGCACCAGGTGGCTGTGAAGATAAAGTGTGTGCCGTATCCTCCTGCTGATTTGTATCCACATTCTTCTGATACGTGCACCCAAGTACTTGCTGTGTGAAGTTACATTGACTTTGCTGTGTTATTTAAAATTTGTGGATATCATTCACCACCTGCTCTGGTATTGTACACAGGGGAACTCTGACAGTTTGCATCCTCACGGATTTGGATTTGTATGGAAGCATCATATACCACCCAGGAAGTGTCTACTACTGAAGATCCATACGGACATGTAGAGGACTTTGCCTTTACAGAGGCAGATGCAGCTGCATTCACTGTGAGGCAGACCTGCATGAGTTAGAGGAAACGAGAGGTGAGACACCTAATAATATTTACCATAAGCTTTTACACCTTGAAAAGAAGGAAGTTGATTTTCATCTTCATGCGGTATATTTATCAAAATACCACAAGCTAAAATTTATACCCAGAGGGTTTAGAGTAAAAAATATCCCCACTTTGGGTAGAAATAATATTGATTTTTGTAGGAGGTGGTGTGGGATTTTAAGTAAATGTTCGCATGGCTTAATGCTTCTGGTAATTGAGGAGGTCTCCAAGCTTAAATTGAATGTTAAAAAGGAAATTGACGCTGTAAAAGAATCCCTACTGACTGTTCTTACATCTGACACTTCCACTGATTGGATCTCTAAACTGAAGACCCAAATTGACAAATACAAACAGGACCTTCTGACCTTTAAGAATAAAAAATTTGTTACTGTTGAAAACGATTATAGAGATAAGAAGGTTTACAGTTGGTTGTTTGGAAGAGATAACACTTGGGCCGGACGTAGGAGACCACCTTTTAATAAGAATAGACGGATTAACCTTACCACGGTTGACAGCAGTGGGGGTGACTCTTCAGAGAGTGAGAATCAGACCACAGTAGTTACTACACATAGTGGGGTAACCACACGCTCTGCACAAAAGCCCCCTTTAGCCGTAGGCCCAGAGGTGGAAGCCTCAGGAGGGGCAAGACGAAAAAATCAACAGCGTCAGAAAAAGACACAATAATTTACAATCTAAGCAAATGCCCCCTTATTTTTGATGAAACAAAAATATTGAATAAGAGTCTATCTTTTGTACCAACCCCTCGCTGTGATCTGTTTGATTTGTTAGTTGACATGGGGAGGTTCCAGAGACAATTAAAGCTCAAAGATTTTTTTAAGGATAAGGGGGACTATACCCCTAAACCCTTTAAAATGAATAGTACATTTGAACCCATTAACACCCACCCGTCAATCAAAACCTTTCACCAGATTTGTACCATTTACCTCATAGAATTACACAAAAGTATACCTTTGTCTAGGGATAACCTGACAAGTGCTGAGAGACGGGCTATTAAGTCCCTGTCTACTGACAGGGACATAGTTATTAGACCAGTGGACAAGGGAGGTGCCACGGTGATATTAGACTACTCAGAATATAGGGGGGAGGCATTCAAACAGTTACATGACACGGATACGTATCGCCCACTACAATCAAATCCGACTCGAATTTTAAAAAACAAATTGATGCCTTTCTGGGGTTGGCCTATCAGGCAGGTGTTATTGATGATGATGTGTTGGGATTTCTTACGGTGGATCATCCGATTTGCCCAATACTTTATCTATTACCAAAGATTCCCAAGTCGCTTGAGGACCCGCCTGGCAGACCTATTGTGTCTGCTAGGGGGTCGCTCATGCAACCATTGGCAGAATTTATCGATTTTTGCCTTCAGCCAGTAGTACAGAATACACAATCACATCTGAAGGATTCTTCTGAACTAATTAAGTTACTGAAGGGTGTAGATGACTTGACCTCAAATGACATTTTAGTCACCATGGATGTGGTAAGTCTATACACCGTGATTCCCCATGCCCATGGGATTGACATGGTGAGACAAATCCTGACTGATAGCACTCTGTATACTGGTCCCCCAATTGAATTTCTTTTGCGTCTGCTGGAGTTCTGTCTGGAGAAAAACTATTTTCGATTCGAAAATGAGTATTTTTTTGCAGATTATGGGCACAGCGATGGGGTCGAACATGGCCCTATCCTATGCCAATACAGGTATACCCCGCTCATACAGCGGGTTAGGGACCGGAGCCCTGCTGTAAAGTGAAAACTGCCTTAAAGTGAAACAAAGCAGTTTTAGCTATCTTTTCACTTGCCAGTGTGTTTAAAAACATGTTTAAACTAACATATATTAGAGGTGCAATATTGCTATGTTTAGTTTAACACTAGCTCTGCACAGTATTCAATAAATACTGTACCTGTAAAATAGTGACAATTACTGTAGTAAAATTTGCCAGACTATAATACTGAGACACAGATTGCACTGTAATGCTGTAAACAAAGGGAACTGCACATAACAAAATGGTGCCAGTCACTTTTCTCACAATCTCATGAAGATTACATTACTCTTTCAAATTTTTGGAGGTTGAACTTCAGCTCCACAAAGCGTTGTATTAGTGAAACACTGTAAAGTGAAGCACTGTAAAGTGAGGTATACCTGTATCTATATGGCAATGTATGAGAAATATAATGTTTTCTCCAGACAGAACCCCATTAAATTGTACCGACGGTACATAGATGATGTTTTTTTGATTTGGGGCGATACTTCTGAAAGTCTTGTTGAATGGATTAATGAATTGAATGCTCTCGATTCAACTATTAAATTTAAAATGGAACACAGCAGGGACAAAATCCACTTTCTAGACCTATAAATATTTAGGGTAGAATCCATCGGCTAGATTTAGAGTTTGGCGGCCAAAGGGGTGCGTTAGCTACGCGTGCTTTTTTCCCCCCGCACCTTTTAAATATCGCTGGTATTTAGAGTTCACAGAATGGCTGGGTTTTCAGTGCGTTAGGCTCCAAAAAGGGAGCGTAGAGCATAATTTAACGCCACTGCAACTCTAGATACCAGCGGTGCTTACGGACGCGGCCAGCTTCAAAAACATGCTCGTGCACGATTCCCCCATAGAAAACAATGGGGCCATTTGAGCTGAAAAAAAACCTAACACCTGCAAAAAAGCAGCGTTCAGCTCCTAACGCAGCCCCATTGTTTACTATGGGGAAACACTTCCTACGTCTGCACCTTACACCCTAACATGTACCCCGAGTCTAAACACCCCTAACCTTACACTTATTAACCTCTAATCTGCCGCCCCCGCTATCGCTGATCCCTGCATATTATTATTAACCCCTAATCTGCCGCTCTGTAAACCGCCGCTACCTACATTATCCCTATGTACCCCTAATCTGCTGCCCATAACACCGCCGACCCCTATATTATATTTATTAACCCCTAATCTGCCCCCCTCAACGTCGCCTCCACCTGCCTACACTTATCAACCCCTAATCTGCCGAGCGGACCGCACCTCTACTATAATAAAGTTATTAACCCCTAATCCGCCTCACTCCCGCCTCAATAACCCTATAATAAATAGTATTAACCCCTAATCTGCCCTCCCTAACATCGCCGACACCTAACTTCAATTATTAACCCCTAATCTGCCGACCGAATCTCGCCGCTAATGTAATAAATGGATTAACCCCTAAAGCTAAGTCTAACCCTAACACCCCCTAAGTTAAATATAATTTAAATCTAACAAAATAAATTAAGTCTTATTAAATAAATTATTCCTATTTAAAGCTAAATACTTACCTGTAAAATAAACCCTAATATAGCTACAATATAAATTATAATTATATTATAGCTATTTTAGGATTTATATTTATTTTACAGGAAACTTTGTATTTATTTTAACCAGGTACAATAGCTATTAAATAGTTAATAACTATTTAATAGCTACCTAGTTAAAATAATTACAAAATTACCTGTAAAATAAATCCAAACCTAAGTTACAATTAAAACTAACACTACACTATCAATAAATAAATTAAATAAACTACCTACATTTATCTACAATTAAACCTAACACTACACTATCAATAAATAAATTAAATACAATTCCTACAAATAAATACAACTAAATAAACTAACTAAAGTACAAAAAATAAAAAAGAACTAAGTTACAAAAAATAAAAAAATATTTACAAATATTAGAAAAAAATTACAACAATTTTAAACTAATTACACCTACTCTAAGCCCCCTAATAAAATAACAAAGACCCCCAAAATAAAAAAATGCCTTACCCTATTCTAAATTACAAAAGTTCAAAGCTCTTTTACCTTACCAGCCCTGAAAAGGGCCATTTGCGGGGCATGCCCCAAAGAATTCAGCTCTTTTTCCTGTAAAAAAAAACATACAATACCCCCCGTCGACTTCCCGACGAATGACGGTTCCTTTAAGGGACGTCATCCAAGATGGCGTCCCTCGAATTCCGATTGGCTGATAGGATTCTATCAGCCAATCGGAATTAAGGTAGGAAAATTCTGATTGGCTGATGGAATCAGCCAATCAGAATCAAGTTCAATCCGATTGGCTGATTCAATCAGCCAATCAGATTGAGCTTGCATTCTATTGGCTGTTCCGATCAGCCTAAAGAATGCGAGCTCAATCTGATTGGCTGAATGCGAGCTCAATCTGATCAGAATTTGAGGGACGCCATCTTGGATGACGTCCCTTAACGGAACCGTCATTCGTCGGGAAGTCGTCGGAAGAAGAAGATGGGTCCGCGGTGGAGGTCTTCAAAATGGAGCCGGTCCTCATCGGATGAAGATAGAAGATGCCGCTTGGAAGAAGATGGTTGCCGGTCCGGATCTACTATTCTTCCCGGATAGGATGAAGACTTTGGACCCTCTTCTGGACTTCTTCAGCCGTTGGATGATGGATGTCTAGCCCCCGCTTGGGCTTGGATGAAGATTTTGGAGCCTGGAACGATCGGTGATACCTGGCATGGTGAAGACAAGGTAGGAAGATCTTCAGGGGCTTAAGTACAAAAAATAAAAAGAACTAAGTTACAAAAAATAAAAAAATATTTACAAACATTAGAAAAAAATTACAACAATTTTAAACTAATTACACCTACTCTAAGCCCCCTAATAAAATAACAAAGACCCCCAAAATAAAAAAAATGCCCTACCTTATTCTAAATTACAAAAGTTCAAAGCTCTTTTACCTTACCAGCCCTGAAAAGGGCCATTTGCGGGGCATGCCCCAAAGAATTCAGCTCTTTTTCCTGTAAAAAAAAACATACAATACCCCCCCCCAACATTACAACCTACCACCCACATACCCCTAATCTAACCCAAACCCCCCTTAAATAAACCTAACACTAAGCCCCTGAAGATCTTCCTACCTTGTGTTCACCATGCCAGGTATCACCGATCGTTCCAGGCTCCAAAATCTTCATCCAAGCCCAAGCGGGGGCTAGACATCCATCATCCAACGGCTGAAGAAGTCCAGAAGAGGGTCCAAAGTCTTCATCCTATCCGGGAAGAAGAGTATATCCGGACCGGCAACCATCTTCTTCCAAGCGGCATCTTCTATCTTCATCCGATGAGGACCGGCTCCATCTTGAAGACCTCCACCGCGGACCCATCTTCTTCTTCCGACGACTTCCCGACGAATGACGGTTTATTTAAGGGACGTCATCCAAGATGGCGTCCCTCGAATTCTGATTGGCTGATAGGATTCTATCAGCCAATCGGAATTAAGGTAGGAAAATTCTGATTGGCTGATGGAATCAGCCAATCAGAATCAAGTTCAATCCGATTGGCTGATTCAATCAGCCAATCAGATTGAGCTCGCATTCTATTGGCTGTTCCGATCAGCCAATAGAATGCGAGCTCAATCTGATTGGCTGATCGGATCAGCCAATCGGATTGAACTTGATTCTGATTGGCTGATTCCATCAGCCAATCAGAATTTTCCTACCTTAATTCCGATTGGCAGATAGAATCCTATCAGCCAATCGGAATTCAAGGGACGCCATCTTGGATGACGTCCCTTAAAGGAACCGTCATTCGTCGGGAAGTCGTCGAAAGAAGAAGATGGGTCCGCGGTGGAGGTCTTCAAGATGGAGCCGGTCCTCATCGGATGAAGATAGAAGATGCCGCTTGGAAGAAGATGGTTGCCGGTCCGGATCTACTCTTCTTCCCGGATAGGATGAAGACTTTGGACCCTCTTCTGGACTTCTTCAGCCGTCGGATGATGGATGTCTAGCCCCCGCTTAGGCTTGGATGAAGATTTTGGAGCCTGGAACGATCGGTGATACCTGGCATGGTGAAGACAAGGTAGGAAGATCTTCAGGGGCTTAGTGTTAGGTTTATTTAAGGGGGGTTTGGGTTAGATTAGGGGTATGTGGGTGGTGGGTTGTAATGTTGGGGGGGGTATTGTATGTTTTTTTTACAGGAAAAAGAGCTGAATTCTTTGGGGCATGCCCCGCAAATGGTCCTTTTCAGGGCTGGTAAGGTAAAAGAGCTTTGAACTTTTGTAATTTAGAGTAGGGTAGGGCATTTTTTTATTTTGGGGGTCTTTGTTATTTTATTAGGGGGCTTACAGTAGGTGTAATTAGTTTAAAATTGTTGTAATTTTTTTCTGTTTGTAAATATTTTTTTATTTTTTGTAACTTACTTCTTTTTTATTTTTTGTACTTTAGTTAGTTTATTCAATTGTATTTATTTGTAGGAATTGTATTTAATTTATTTATTGATAGTGTAGTGTTAGGTTTAATTGTAACTTAGGTTAGGATTTATTTTACAGGTAATTTTGTAATTATTTTAACTAGGTAGCTATTAAATAGTTATTAACTATTTAATAGCTATTGTACCTGGTTAAAATAATTACAAAGTTGTCTGTAAAATAAATATTAATCCTAAAATAGCTAAGATATAATTATAATTTATATTGTAGCTATATTAGGATTTATTTTACAGGTAAGTATTTAGATTTAAATAGGAATAATTTATTTAATAAGACTTAATTTAATTCGTTAGATAAAAATTATATTTAACTTAGGGGGGTGTTAGTGTTAAGGTTAGAATTAGCTTAAGGGGTTAAACAATTTATTAGAGTAGCGGTGAGCTCCGATCGGCAGATTAGGGGTTAATACTTGAAGTTAGCTGTCGGCGATGTTAGGGAGGGCAGATTAGGGGTTAATACTATTTATTATAGGGTTATTGAGGCGGGAGTGAGGCGGATTAGGGGTTACATTTATTATACTAGCGGTGAGCTCCGGTCGGCAGATTAGGGGTTAATAATTGTAGGTAGCTGGCGGCGACGTTGTGGGGGGCAGATTAGGGGTTAATAAATATAATATAGGGGTCGGCGGTGTTAGGGGCAGCAGATTAGGTGTACATAGGGATAACGTAGTTGGCGGCGGTATACGGAGCGGCAGATTAGGGGTTAAAAAATTTAAATATAGTGGCGGGGATGTGGGGGGACCTCGGTTTAGGGGTACATAGGTAGTTTATGGGTGTTAGTGTACTTTAGAGCACAGTAGTTAAGAGCCTTATGAACCGGCGTTAGCCCAGAAAGCTCTTAACTACTGACTTTTTTCTGCGGCTGGAGTTTTGTCGTTAGAGTTCTAACGCTCACTTCAGCCACGACTCTAAATACCAGCGTTAGAAAGATCCCATTGAAAAGATAGGATACACAATTGACGTAAGGGGATCTGCGGTATGGAAAAGTCGCGGCTGGAAAGTGAGCGTTAGACCCTTTAATGACTGGCTCCAAATACCAGAGGGCGGTAAAAACCAGCGTTAGGAGCCTCTAACGCTGGTTTTGACGGCTACCGCCCAACTCTAAATCTAGGCCCATGAATGGTTATAGGTTGCAAACAACTCTATTTAAGAAACCTACGGATAAAAACTCCATTCTTCACTATCATAGTTTCCACCCAAAGTTTCAAAGGGATGGTGTCAGTTCCTCTCAACTCCTGCGGGTCGTCCGCAATAACACGGATGACTCCCGCAAAGAGAGACAAATTGCAGAGATGTCCCAAAAATTCTTGGAGAGGGGCTATCCACCTACTCTTATAGAACAACAATGCTGTGAGGCAAGGAAACTAACACAGGACTCACTAACCATCAAAAGGATCAGGAATGAGCAGCCTAAGCGGCTGAACCTTATAACAACTTACACTCCGGGGTCTAAGTTGGTTCAAAGTGTGATCAAGAAGAATTGGTTGATGCTCTCTAAGGACACTAGCCTTCCCTTTGTTGATACGCCAGTACCACGATTGGTATACAAACTTGCGAGTAATCTCAGGGATTTATTGGTGCTTAATGACCCTACACACTGCTACGAGAAGTAGATGTGGTTGGCTAGAGGCAAACCTGGATGCTACAGATGTGGCAATTGTGTAACCTGTAATAATCTTCTAACTGGAACCTCCTTTCAACACCCCCACAACAACAAGCGTTTTAAGATCAAACACAGACTTACATGTACTTCAGAGTTCGTGGTTTATGCAATTGTTTGTCCTTGTTCTAAATATTACATTGGCAAGACGGTGACGCTGTTCAAGGAACGTTTGGCTAACCATAAAACAGCCATCCATCAGGCCATTGATAAGGGACAGTCGGAACAGCCAGTGGCACGCCACTTTGCGGCAGCAGGACATAATGTCTCTTCCCTGCGAGTAATGCTAATTGACCATGTGCCTCGCCACCGGCGGGGTGGTGACAGGGGTCAAGCCCTGCTGAAGATGGAAGCCCGATGGATCTTCACCCTGGATACGGTTGCACCTCGGGGACTTAATGCCAATATAGATTTTGGCTGCTGTTATAAATATAAATAAAGGCCTCCAGGGAGTCATCCTGTTTGATGTTTCTACCTACTCCTCCAGTGTATGATGCAAATATGAATATATAATTGATTTTGGTATGGTCTATTTCTGCTACTGCCCACATGCCTTGATAACGTACTGGGTATAGAGGGCTGTGTTATGTGTTTACCCTTGGGTTGAGGTAGCGTATTTATAACCATTAATTATATACATTAATTTAGTGTTCCTTGTTTACAATATTTAGATACGTTTTTTCTGTACATATACACTATTATTGTGGTTCTTTGGGCTTTCACTCATGGCCCTTGTTGTTTCTGATCACATGAATGTTGCACCTGTCGGCTGCATATCCGAATCCGCGCCCTCCCACATTACCATGGAGACCGGAGGTGCCGTATCCTCCTGCTGATTTGTATATATATATATATATATATATATATCTATCCTCCGTGTGTGTCTGCACTCCCAATGCTGTGTAGTCATCAACCAGGGTGCAAAGTCAAACAAGTATACAGTCTATATCCAATAAAGGACTGCACTCACTGGATTTAGTTTCAGAAACCTTCAAATCTTTATTGTGGTAACGTTTCGGGGGTCTGCGAACCCCGAAACGTTACCACAATAAAGATTTGAAGGTTTCTGAAACTAAATCCAGTGAGTGCAGTCCTTTATTGGATATAGACTATATATATATATATATATATATATATATATATATATATATATATATGTATATATCCTATATAATAAAAGGCCAGGTATGTTTGTCAGATGCAGTCATGCGCAGTAGAGACAAACATACCTGGCCTTTAGTGACAGAGGCGTGCGCAAGGCAAAACAGCTGTGATCCACACATTGGTTACTGTGACTGGGCATGGCCGGAGGGAGCTCCATGATGGGGCGTCGCCAGGATGGAGTGGGCGTGGTGGGGGGCGTGGCCAGTGGGAGCACCATGATGGGGGAGAGAGAGAGAGCAAAAGACAAGAGAGGGAGAGAGAGAAAAAGAGAGAAGGGAGAGAGAGAAAGAGCAAAAGAGAGGGGGAGAGAGAGAAAGAGCAAAAGAGAGGGGGGAGAGAGAGCAAAAGAGAGGCGGGAGAGAGAAAAGAGAGAGCAAAAGAGAGGGGGGAGAGAGAGCAAAAGAGAGATGGGAGAGAGAGCAAAAGAGAGGCGGGAGAAAGGGAAGAGAGAGCGGGAGAGAGGGAAGAGAGAGCAAAAGAGAGGGGGAGAGAGCAAAAGAGAGGGGGGAGAGAGCAAAAGAGAGGGCAAGAGAGAGCAAAAGAGAGGAGGGGAGAGAGCAAAAGAGAGGGGGGAGAGAGCAAAAGAGAGGGGGGAGAGAGCAAAAGAGAGGGGGAGAGAGCAAAAAAGAGGATGGGAGAGAGCAAAAGAGAGGGGGGAGAGAGCAAAAGAGAGGGGGGAGAGAGAAAAATAGAGGGGGAGAGAGCAAAAGAGAGGAGGGGAGAGAGCAAAAGAGAGGGGGAGAGAGCAAAAGAGAGGGGAAGAGAGCAAAAGAGAGGAGGGGAGAGAGCAAAAGAGAGGCGGGAGAGAGAAAAGAGAGAGCAAAAGAGAGGGGGGAGAGAGAGCAAAAGAGAGGTGGGAGAGAGAGCAAAAGAGAGGCGGGAGAGAGAGCAAAAGAGAGGGGGAGAGAGCAAAAGAGAGGGTGGAGAGAGCAAAAGAGAGGGCAAGAGAGAGCAAAAGAGAGGAGGGGAGAGAGCAAAAGAGAGGGGGGAGAGAGCAAAAGAGAGGGGGGAGAGAGCAAAAGAGAGGGGGAGAGAGCAAAAAAGAGGATGGGAGAGAGCAAAAGAGAGGGGGAAGAGAGCAAAAGAGAGGGGGGAGAGAGCAAAATAGAGGGGGAGAGAGCAAAAGAGAGGAGGGGAGAGAGCAAAAGAGAGGGGGGAGAGAGCAAAAGAGGGGGGGAGAGAGCAAAAGAGAGGGGGAGAGAGCAAAAGAGAGGAGGGGAGAGAGCAAAAGAGAGGGGGGAGAGAGCAAAAGAGAAAGGGAGGAGAGAGCAAAAGAGAGGTGGGAGAGAGCAAAAGAGAGGGGGGAGAGAGCAAAAGAGAGAAAAGGGAGAGAGCAAATGAGAGGGGGGGGGGGGGAAATGAGAGGGGGGGGGGAGAAAAAGAGAGGGGGGGGAGAAAAAGAGAGGGGGTAGAGAGCAAAAGAGAGGGAGGAGAGAGCAAAAGAGAGGGAGGAGAGAGCAAAAGAGAGGGGGGGGAGAGAGCAAAAGAAAGGGGGGAGAGAGCAAAAGAGAGGGGGGGAGAGAGCAAAAGAGAGGGGGGAGAGAGCAAAAGAGAGGGGGAGAGAGCAAAAGAGAGGGGGGGAGAAAGCAAAAGAGAGGGGGGGAGAAAGCAAAAGAGAGGGGGGAGAGAGCAATAGAGAGGGGGGAGAGAGCAAAAGAGAGGGGGGTGAGAGCAAAAGAGAGGGGGGAGAGAGCAAAAGAGAGGGGGGAGAGAGCAAAAGAGAGGGGGGAGAGCAAAAGAGAAGGGGGGAGAGCAAAAGAGAGGTGGGGAGAGCAAAAGAGAGGTGGGGAGAGCAAAAGAGAGGGGGAGAGCAAAAGAGAGGTGGGGAGAGCAAAAGAGAGGTGGGGAGAGCAAAAGAGAGTAGGAGAGCAAAAGAGAGGGGGTGAGAGCAAAAGAGAGGGGGTGAGAGCAAAAGAGAGGGGGTGAGAGCAAAAGAGAGGGGGTGAGAGCAAAAGAGAGGGGGTGAGAGCAAAAGAGAGGGGGGTGAGAGCAAAAGAGAGGGGGGAGAGAGCAAAAGAGAGGGGGAGAGAGCAAAAGAGAGGGGGAGAGAGCAAAAGAGAGGGGGAGAGAGCAAAAGAGAGGGGGAGAGAGCAAAAGAGAGGGGGGAGAGCAAAAGAGAAGGGGGGAGAGCAAAAGAGAGGGGGAGAGAGCAAAAGAGAGGGGAGAGAGCAAAAGAGAGGGGGAGAGAGCAAAAGAGAGGAGGAGAGAGCAAAAGAGAGGGGGAGAGAGCAAAAGAGAGGGGGAGAGAGCAAAAGAGAGGGGGGAGAGCAAAAGAGAAGGGGGGAGAGCAAAAGAGAAGGGGGAGAGCAAAAGAGAGGGGGGAGAGCAAAAGAGAGGGGGGAAAGCAAAAGAGAGGGGGCTGAGAGCAAAAGAGAGGGGGCTGAGAGCAAAAGAGAGGGTGTAGAGAGCAAAAAAGAGGGGGTAGAGAGCAAAAGAGAGGGTGTAGAGAGCAAAAAAGAGGGGGTAGAGAGCAAAAGAGAGGGGGAGAGAGCAAAAGAGAGGGGGAGAGAGCAAAAGAGAGGGAGAGAGCAAAAGAAAGGGGGAGAGCAAAAGAGAGGGGGAGAGAGCAAAAGAGAGGGGGAGAGAGCAAAAGAGAGGGGAGAGAGCAAAAGAGAGGGGGGAAAGCAAAAGAGAGGGGAGAGAGCAAAAGAGAGGGGGAGAGAGCAAAAGAGAGGGGGAGAGAGCAAAAGAGAGGGGAGGAGAAAGCAAAAGAGAGGGGGGGGAGAAAGCAAAAGAGAGGGGGGGAGAAAGCAAAAGAGAGGGGGGGAGAAAGCAAAAGTGTGTGTCTGCACTCCCAATGCTGTGTAGTCATCAACCAGGGTGCAAAGTCAAACAAGTATACAGTCTATATACAGTCTATATCCAATAAAGGACTGCACTCACTGGATTTAGTTTCAGAAACCTTCAAATCTTTATTGTGGTAACGTTTCGGGGTTCTGAGGAAGGGGTCTGCGAACCCCGAAACGTTACCACAATAAAGATTTGAAGGTTTCTGAAACTAAATCCAGTGAGTGCAGTCCTTTATTGGATATAGACTATATATATATATATATATATATATATATATATATATGTATATATCCTATATAATAAAAGGCCAGGTATGTTTGTCAGATGCAGTCATGCGCAGTAGAGACAAACATACCTGGCCTTTAGTGACAGAGGCGTGCGCAAGGCAAAACAGCTGTGATCCACACATTGGTTACTGTGACTGGGCATGGCCGGAGGGAGCTCCATGATGGGGCGTCGCCAGGATGGAGTGGGCGTGGTGGGGGCGTGGCCAGTGGGAGCACCATGATGGGGGAGAGAGAGAGAGCAAAAGACAAGAGAGGGAGAGAGAGAAAAAGAGAGAAGGGAGAGAGAGAAAGAGCAAAAGAGAGGGGGAGAGAGAGAAAGAGCAAAAGAGAGGGGGGAGAGAGAGCAAAAGAGAGGCGGGAGAGAGAAAAGAGAGAGCAAAAGAGAGGGGGGAGAGAGAGCAAAAGAGAGATGGGAGAGAGAGCAAAAGAGAGGCGGGAGAAAGGGAAGAGAGAGCGGGAGAGAGGGAAGAGAGAGCAAAAGAGAGGGGGAGAGAGCAAAAGAGAGGGGGGAGAGAGCAAAAGAGAGGGCAAGAGAGAGCAAAAGAGAGGAGGGGAGAGAGCAAAAGAGAGGGGGGAGAGAGCAAAAGAGAGGGGGGAGAGAGCAAAAGAGAGGGGGAGAGAGCAAAAAAGAGGATGGGAGAGAGCAAAAGAGAGGGGGGAGAGAGCAAAAGAGAGGGGGGAGAGAGAAAAATAGAGGGGGAGAGAGCAAAAGAGAGGAGGGGAGAGAGCAAAAGAGAGGGGGAGAGAGCAAAAGAGAGGGGAAGAGAGCAAAAGAGAGGAGGGGAGAGAGCAAAAGAGAGGCGGGAGAGAGAAAAGAGAGAGCAAAAGAGAGGGGGGAGAGAGAGCAAAAGAGAGGTGGGAGAGAGAGCAAAAGAGAGGCGGGAGAGAGAGCAAAAGAGAGGGGGAGAGAGCAAAAGAGAGGGTGGAGAGAGCAAAAGAGAGGGCAAGAGAGAGCAAAAGAGAGGAGGGGAGAGAGCAAAAGAGAGGGGGGAGAGAGCAAAAGAGAGGGGGGAGAGAGCAAAAGAGAGGGGGAGAGAGCAAAAAAGAGGATGGGAGAGAGCAAAAGAGAGGGGGAAGAGAGCAAAAGAGAGGGGGGAGAGAGCAAAATAGAGGGGGAGAGAGCAAAAGAGAGGAGGGGAGAGAGCAAAAGAGAGGGGGGGAGAGAGCAAAAGAGGGGGGGAGAGAGCAAAAGAGAGGGGGAGAGAGCAAAAGAGAGGAGGGGAGAGAGCAAAAGAGAGGGGGGAGAGAGCAAAAGAGAAAGGGAGGAGAGAGCAAAAGAGAGGTGGGAGAGAGCAAAAGAGAGGGGGGAGAGAGCAAAAGAGAGAAAAGGGAGAGAGCAAATGAGAGGGGGGGGGGGAAATGAGAGGGGGGGGGAGAAAAAGAGAGGGGGGGGAGAAAAAGAGAGGGGGTAGAGAGCAAAAGAGAGGGAGGAGAGAGCAAAAGAGAGGGAGGAGAGAGCAAAAGAGAGGGGGGGAGAGAGCAAAAGAAAGGGGGGAGAGAGCAAAAGAGAGGGGGGGAGAGAGCAAAAGAGAGGGGGGGAGAGAGCAAAAGAGAGGGGGAGAGAGCAAAAGAGAGGGGGGGAGAAAGCAAAAGAGAGGGGGGGAGAAAGCAAAAGAGAGGGGGGAGAGAGCAAAAGAGAGGGGGGAGAGAGCAAAAGAGAGGGGGGTGAGAGCAAAAGAGAGGGGGGAGAGAGCAAAAGAGAGGGGGGAGAGAGCAAAAGAGAGGGGGGAGAGCAAAAGAGAAGGGGGGAGAGCAAAAGAGAGGTGGGGAGAGCAAAAGAGAGGTGGGGAGAGCAAAAGAGAGGTGGGGAGAGCAAAAGAGAGGTGGGGAGAGCAAAAGAGAGTAGGAGAGCAAAAGAGAGGGGGTGAGAGCAAAAGAGAGGGGGTGAGAGCAAAAGAGAGGGGGTGAGAGCAAAAGAGAGGGGGTGAGAGCAAAAGAGAGGGGGTGAGAGCAAAAGAGAGGGGGGTGAGAGCAAAAGAGAGGGGGGAGAGAGCAAAAGAGAGGGGGAGAGAGCAAAAGAGAGGGGGAGAGAGCAAAAGAGAGGGGGAGAGAGCAAAAGAGAGGGGGAGAGAGCAAAAGAGAGGGGGGAGAGCAAAAGAGAAGGGGGGAGAGCAAAAGAGAGGGGGAGAGAGCAAAAGAGAGGGGAGAGAGCAAAAGAGAGGGGGAGAGAGCAAAAGAGAGGAGGAGAGAGCAAAAGAGAGGGGGAGAGTGCAAAAGAGAGGGGGAGAGAGCAAAAGAGAGGGGGGAGAGCAAAAGAGAAGGGGGGAGAGCAAAAGAGAAGGGGGAGAGCAAAAGAGAGGGGGGAGAGCAAAAGAGAGGGGGGAAAGCAAAAGAGAGGGGGCTGAGAGCAAAAGAGAGGGGGCTGAGAGCAAAAGAGAGGGTGTAGAGAGCAAAAAAGAGGGGGTAGAGAGCAAAAGAGAGGGTGTAGAGAGCAAAAAAGAGGGGGTAGAGAGCAAAAGAGAGGGGGGAGAGAGCAAAAGAGAGGGGGAGAGAGCAAAAGAGAGGGAGAGAGCAAAAGAAAGGGGGAGAGCAAAAGAGAGGGGGAGAGAGCAAAAGAGAGGGGGAGAGAGCAAAAGAGAGGGGGAGAGAGCAAAAGAGAGGGGGGAAAGCAAAAGAGAGGGGAGAGAGCAAAAGAGAGGGGGAGAGAGCAAAAGAGAGGGGGAGAGAGCAAAAGAGAGGGGAGGAGAAAGCAAAAGAGAGGGGGGGAGAAAGCAAAAGAGAGGGGGGGAGAAAGCAAAAGAGAGGGGGGGAGAAAGCAAAAGAGAGGGGGAGAGAGCAATAGAGAGGGGGGAGAGAGCAAAAGAGAGGGGGGAGAGAGCAAAAGAGAGGGGGGAGAGAGCAAAAGAGAGGGGGGAGAGCAAAAGAGAGGTGGGGAGAGCAAAAGAGAGGTGGGGAGAGCAAAAGAGAGGTGGGGAGAGCAAAAGAGAGGGGGAGAGCAAAAGAGAGGTGGGGAGAGCAAAAGAGAGTAGGAGAGCAAAAGAGAGGGGGTGAGAGCAAAAGAGAGGGGGTGAGAGCAAAAGAGAGGGGGTGAGAGCAAAAGAGAGGGGGTGAGAGCAAAAGAGAGGGGTGAGAGCAAAAGAGAGGGGGGAGAGAGCAAAAGAGAGGGGGGAGAGAGCAAAAGAGAGGGGGAGAGAGCAAAAGAGAGGGGGAGAGAGCAAAAGAGAGGGGGAGAGAGCAAAAGAGAGGGGGAGAGAGCAAAAGAGAGGGGGGAGAGCAAAAGAGAAGGGGGGAGAGCAAAAGAGAGGGGGAGAGAGCAAAAGAGAGGGGGAGAGAGCAAAAGAGAGGGGGAGAGAGCC